>NW_010110963.1:10942-35747 GCF_000699245.1 Pterocles gutturalis
GGAAAGAGGCACAGTTATTTATTTAGTGATCATTTTTGCATAGGGGCACCCTATGCAAGGAAAGGAGAGCTGCTAAAAGATATATTCTGCTTATTCAATCAGAGACGACTGGCTTTATTGTTTTGAGAAGCAGAAGGTGCAATGTTGAAAAACAGACCTATTTCCAGGAGCACACACTTTTTCCTTCTTTGGGGAAAAGGTAGAAATACAGTGGTTCTTGTGGAGCAAGGTATCCGTTTGCTAATGCTGTCAAAAACGTTTGATATTTACCCTAAACATGAATGAAATTCCAGGTATCAGTGGAAATTCTCAGCAGTGATGGCAGTTTGTAGAAATACTATTCTAATCCCAGCAAATTATAGTCAGGACGGACTCAACTTGCGTAAAGATGGGATAAAGGCATCCTTCTTTATGGTAGAGATGAAATCCACCTTGCTGTGTTTAGCTGTAAACACTAAAATTATTCCATCAGCAGTTCTGTGTGTGTGAAGTCTCATCTGCTAGAGGACTCTCTGTTCATTTTGGTAAGTTGTTTTCCCCCTCCAGGAAGGTATGGTTTCATAATGCAATTTGAGCTCACCAAATATCTATCCTGTCTTTCTCCTGATGTAGAGGAATTGACAAATTAGGGGAAACAAGCATATTAAAAGCAATTGTCTTACATGTTATTAATTTCTTCTTGGTATTCTTAAGTCTTTATTATCCCTCATTTTTCTGTCCTTTCATTTCTTGCCCATGTGGTATTGTTTTCCAAGGTCTCATTCCAGCTTCCATTTTCTTCTCACTACACTTGGTGTTTATATAGCACTCAACAGTACTTGATTCTTTGCAGAAATGAGATGTTATTACTCCAGGACAGAGATAGGAAAATTAAAGGAAAAAAAAGTAAATGATTTGTCGAAGACTGCTTGTGAATCAGAAATAGAATATAAAAGATGTGTTTTGTTTGTGCTTCCTCTGAATTGTCCAGAAATTAAATCGGACGTTTATCAGAGGAGCTTTCAGAGTGAAGCTGGATGCCTGAGAATAAGATCTCAGGGTTTTAGGGATGTTGCCATCAGAAGCTGCTTGAAGAGCAATGTCTATCTGTGTCCTGCAGTCTGGTTTTGTCCAGTCAGAGAAATCTGTGTTGAAGATCTGTTGTGATTGTGCTGGCTGTGGCTGCAATAGAGTTAATTTTCTTCATGGTACCTACTATGGGACTATGTTTTGGATTTGTGCTGGAAAATGTGCTGATAGTACAGGAATGCTTTAGTTTTTGCTGAGCAGTGCTTACACAGAGTCGCAGCCATTTCTACTTCTCACAGCACCCCACCAGCGAGTGGGCTGGGAGTGAACAAGGAGCTGGGAGGGGACACAGCTGGCACAGCTGACCCCAACTGACCAAAGGGATATTCCACACCATACAATGTCATGCTCAGCTTATCAAGTTGGGAGAAGAAGAAGGAAGGAGGGGACGTTCAGAGTGATGGCATTTGTCTTCCCAAGTAACCGTTATGTGTGATGGAGCACTGCTTTCCTGGGGATGGCTGAACACCTGCCTGCCCATGGGAAGTAGGGAATGAGTTCCTTGTTTTGCTTTGCTTCTATGTGCAGCTTTTGCTTTACCCGCTAAACTGTCTTTATCTCAACCCATGATTTTTCTCACTTTTCTGATTCTCTCCCCCACCCCACTGGGCACAGTGAGCGAGAAGCTGTGTGGTGCTGATTGCCATCTGGGGTTAAACCATGACAGTGATAAACGGAGATGGAAACTTCTATTTCTTTTTAATGAAGTCCTAGACAGCATTTGCGTGCTTTTTTTGGTGGGTGTGATTGTGGTTAAACTACTGCTTGGTATTGCAGTTCTGAAAGGACAGCTTAGACAGCACCATCATTCCTTAAATGTAGTTAACCTATTCCTGTCTTCTATATGTCTAGTGGTAGCCCTGAACAATCAATACAATACAAATACTGCATGCATGTATGTTTATATATGCTTAGATATATTACAACTAAGTAATATGTAACATGCTCAAATCGCTCTGTTCAGTGGACATTGTATAATCATGTCTTGGAAGATGGAGAACATAGGTATAGCTAAGACTGTGGACATTGATTCTACCTATTCCCAGCTGCACGTGGAGAGTTAGTGTAAAAAAAATCTCCTTTGTCATCCTGTAGGTTCAATGGGCAAAACTTCTACATACTCTTGAAGTTCTCTTACAGTAGAATTTTGTGAGACATGGACTGTTACTCTTCCCTCTTCTTAAACAAAAATTGAGGTTGTAAACTTCTTTTTAAACAAGGCCTTATAATGGCTCTGAGGTCAGAGTGATGCACTCCAGTGCTGTTTCTATCTGCTGGTTTGTTTTCCATATTTCCTTTAGTGAAAAGTGTTACAGAAGTGGTCTGTAGTACCCGGTAAATAATTTGGAAGCATACAATGCAGGGCGTTGTCTAGGTGGAATGAAGGGATTTGAACCCTAAGACTGTCCTCTCTACAAGGTGATAGCTTAGAATTACAGTAATATACACAATTCTCATTGGGTCCATTCTGTTCCCGTAGTAATCACCATGTCATTAATTGTTGGCTTGTTTCAATGGAAATTGTATTTCTTGTATTTTTTTACACTTCTAATGTCCCAAAAGATAAAGAGGTATTAGAAGTTTTTATATTTAAGGAACCTCTATGGAGTGTTAAAAGTATGCTAATGCAAATCATATGTTTGATCTGATCACAGTTAGTTGCAAAATGATTTGTTTAACCGAATATGAAAAGATTTTCAGTGCCCTAAAATGTCTCCTCATCATGAATGAGAGCTCATTATGTTAAACCGGAGTAGTAATTACTATATAACTTAGCCTTTAAGACTTTTGGATATCAGAATTGAAAAAAAAAATTCATTGTAAGACTGGGTAGATGGTTTGGCTGGAAGGGGAAACCTGAATCTGTGTGAGTCATCTGGACTGGGGTCTGCTGAATGCAAGATAAACAGACATAGAGAGCCAGTTAGTCTTTTAAGTAAGATGTCAGTTGAATAATTTCTCATATAGTAGTCCCAGAAAAAAACCTCTTTATCCCTGATCTTATTTAGCAATCTTCTGTCAGGAGAAAAGTATGGGACCTCTGAACACAAGATTAGCCTTCTCGGTGTTTGCTCTCATCTGCAATAGGTAGAGTAGTACCGTTTTCTGGCCACCTGGTAAATGATTTCCTTACCTCTACCCATTTTTGTGTCTCTCTCTCACTTAATTTATAAACTGTTTCTATAAATTGACAGATGCCTGTAGTGTCCCTGTGTAGGAAAAAATGACCATAGAAAGTGCAATGTGTACTTAAATGCAGTTGAAAGCAGATTTATTTTCAGGAACTGTAGTAGGAACTGAGGGATTTAAGTTCTCCATAGATAAAGAACAAAGGCATGACAAAGAGGCTAAACAGACTTTTAAGTTAATACATATTCAGTTATACGAGGCAGTATGATTTAAAAGCAATAAGTCTTTCTGAAGATCTGCAGGCATACTGAAAATTAAATTGCCATGTCTATTTGACTATGGAATGGTCAAGTACAGAGCAAAGGTAGCTTTAAGGAAAGGGTTTTTTTGCTTGCCTGATGAGCAAAAAATTTCTAATTGACCAATTGTCTGATGTTATCTAAACCTGTTTGCCTCTGCTCTCACCTAAACTCCTAAAAATGATGAGTACTTTCTTGCTTAACATTCATGTAATCAGCAGCTAACCACCTTTTCCTGGACTTAAAATTCCATTTCTAGTATTTCTTTAACTTATGTGATCTGGAATGTTCCTCTACTTCATCGAAGACAACGTGAGCATTCCTGAAATTAGGTACTAACACCACTCACCCTCAAGTTTCAGGGATGGAAATAGAAAGCAGAAAATGGAGAGTTCAGGGCACAAGGATTAGATGAACCAGACAAAAGTAGTGCAAATGTTTGCAGATCTAATTTGTTATTTTTTTTTAATCAAAACTGCCTCAGGGTACATGAACATAAACTATCCGTGGGAACTCATTATAGGAATCTTTCACTGAATTGTAATTCTGTCACTGAATTACTAAGAAAACTCAGGTTTGGGGTTTTTTTTTTTTTTTTTTTTTTTCAGATTATAAAGGTCATTTGCAGCCTTTCCTGACGAGTGGGTTCTTATCCCTGTTGGGTGGGAAAAATCTTGAGAATCTCCTCTCCAAGTACCTATCAATGCAGTCTATGCAGGAGTGGCTCTTTGGACTGTTGCTTCGTCTGACTACCATGGCATGAGATGTTATTGTGTCTTAGATGGCTGAAAATACAAAGAACATGTCATGCATATGGAAAATATAATACGAGAAATTATTTACTACAGAAATTTTGTGAGAGGCTGGGGCTTACCAGGCCTTTATGACAAAGTTTTGAAGGGTTCTTAGCAACTTAATGACTTACAGTTATAGTATGATTTCATCTGAAAGGATATTTTTCCTTTTAAAAACTGACAACTTCAAGGCACATGTCATTGTCTAGGACTTTGTCTTGACAGGAGAACAAATTATTTGAACTGTTACATGGGTATATTCTCCTACATGAGCACTTTTATTAAAGGAGAAGTGCTTGCTTACTTTTAGAACTCTTTTCGTGTGATGCAAACTAACTTCAAAAAAGCTTTGTGGTATTGGAATCGGAACATCCTCATGTAAGATTGTAACTATATTACTTCAGATTTACAACCAAACTGTACCAAAACAATTCTCTTGTGAGGACAAGACTGTTCTGCAACCTCATCTGCATGGTCAGCAAAAAGGAGTGATTGAAAAAGCTTGCTGTGCTCCACCAAATGAGTGGTTGGGAATGATGGATTTGAAAGAGTACCATGGCTAAGAAAGAAAATTACTACCTAGTGGGCAGGAGGGGAAAAGGTGTAAAATATGACTGTTTTCAACAGAAGCCCTATAATTATATCTTATATTTACATGTCTATAGAAAAAGGATGATCCATTTAATTATACATAGACATTGCTTTCATAAAACAAAGAAAAGGGAAGCAATATAAATAAATGTAAAATAAAGAGCAAGCGGAAATTTCAATACTGCACATCATGGAAGAAAAATACAAAAAAGTTTTTAAAATTCTCTCTCCCTACAAGTCTCCTGCCTCAGGATCCAGCCCTTCTCTTTCTAACAATGTACATTTTAACATGTGCATGTTAATGTAATACACAGTAAATGCAAACTGTAATCGCTTGTGTAGGTTTATAAGCAAGTTAAAATGGCAAATTCCAGAAATATTGCCGTCAAGAATACTTTGCACCACTCTGATACCTGATATTTTCCTAAAATTGTGGGTGGGATGCCTTCTAGCAAAGAGCCAGAAAAAGCTGTGTTCTGACTCGATGCCAGTGTCAGCATGGAGCCATGACTGATGCTTTCCTGAGCCCCTGTCAGCTATGGCCACAAAGACGGCCCCTTTGGAACCTCGCCAACAGGTACAAATTAGAGCAGCCTTCAGGATGTTAAAATTTGTACTGAAAAATTTGCCAGGCACGCGTTTGGCCTCGGATAAAGGGAGCAGAGGGGTGGCTTGATGTCTCCCTCAGAGTCCTTTTGTGTAGGCTGGTGTAAGAGGACTGATCTTCAGGCTTCAGTAAACTTGTCTGTTTTGAAAAACATAAACAAAAATGTCCATGTTTATGGATAAAATAACTTAGCTGGTTTTGCACACTTATTCACAAGGTTCAGAAGGTTTTGTGTGATTTTTTTTTTTTTTTTAGAGTGGGTTTGTTCCCATGACAATTATTAAATATGTAATTTTAGGAATAAGTTATGTAATGATCCTATAGTGAAATGGTGTTTGATAGCAATAGCTTTTACATGTCTGCATTCCTGTTATTTATGAATTAAAGGATATCTATTTTTTTTCCCCCACACTTTTGGACGTTTTGGTCTTTTGCTTTGGGCAAGTATTGTATGAAGTCACTGAATATGCCTGCATGACACAAAATTAGAGTGATTACTGCAGCCCTAAAGGAGAGATGTAGGTATAACACAGGTCTTGCAGTTTCAATCTGACCAACAAATGGGAGAGAGCAGTTATTAGCTCCTCCATGTCTCTAGGGTGAAGAGTTTTGTGTTCTTAGGATCTTATCTAGCTATTGGATGGGTTTTTGTTTTTTGTTAATTTTACCCATCTGTTTTGTGGAGAAAATGCTTGAGAAAAGTGATGGATGGGTTATATTGAACAATAGCAATATGTATAACATACTTTAAAGAGTCCTGGAATATGAAGCCATCTCATGCCATGTCTCAGCTTCACATTAAATGTTATGTTGTTTTTTGTTTGAACTGAGTAGCTGTCAGCTTGCTCCTGCATTTCTTGTGGCACTGACTTCAATGTGACTATATTCACTCCTGAGCAGCCATAGGGTTTATAGAAGTTTACAAATGAGCAGTGCTCTTGTACAGACAAAACCCTTCTTACATGGAAAATGAAGCTGAATTTTATGTCTTCGTGCCATGTCTGTTCTTTACAGGTGGTGCCTCCTTACAATGCTTCCCTTTTCAGAGGGCACCTTGGTTCAACACAGGGTTTCAGCAGGCTGCTGCTGACCAGCACCACCACAGGATGCTATTTAAGCATCTAAATAACAGTGACTCTGGCACACCATAACTAACTGCTGGTTTATTTTCTCCTCAAGTTTCAGAATTTTCAGTCATACAAAGAAACCAAAATGTCTTGTCTGCCTAAAAAATACAGCTGTATGATGTTTTCTCTTTAAGATGGACTAAGAACCCAGAGGATTGCTTGTACAAAAATTGTCTGCCAAACTAAAACCAAATATGACTAGGGATTTGCAAAATCTAGCATCCCACTATGTTGTCTAATTCTCCAGAACCAGCATCAGGTGTCTTGAGATTATTTTAAGTCAATTCTGCCTGAGGATTAGTTTATACACTTAACACTAAAGCGTATTACAAGGGGTTCTACTTTATTTCTTGTCTTCTGTTTTTCTGTGTCAAAACCATAAGTTCTGAAGCATTTTTTCAGTAGCCAAGCTTTCAACTTTGCCTTGCATACTCAAGCAACTGCCTTCGAAGTTTTCCTGTGATGCCTATTGTAATACGTGCAAGACATAAAGAAAATTTTATAAGCTTATTCTTACAAAGCACAAATACCTTGAAGGCCTAAATTTAAAGAAGCATAGACATTTAGCACTGCTGAACATCAACTTTGATTTTATTTATTCTCCAGGAAGAGTGTACAAATATTTATATTGAGCTTGCAGTTATGTAGACTAGGATTTTATTTAGTGTGTACGTACATGTGTATGCTAAATTAAGCCTTCATGTCTATATATTTTTCTAATACAGTCTTTCTAGTTTTCCTTCTCAGCTTTCTTAAATCATTGTCAACAGTGTTATTTTCTAAAAGAAGAAATTCTAGAGGGATGAACCCTCTGGTAATTCTCAGTTAATGAAATAATCTAATTTTTAATTTGTACATGTAAGCATGCTCTTGCATATTATTTTTTAATAGTAGAGAGAAAAAAGATCATGGCATAGAAGAGAGTGAGAAGATGAAAGTGAGAAGTGGATGATAAAAGGAAAGTAGAAAATAGAGAGAATGAGGAAAAGGAAAAGAAAAAAGGGAAAAAAGGGAAATGGGAAAGTGGAGACAAGGAAGAGGGAAGTGAGGAAGGAAAGAGGGAAGGGTTGAGGGAAGGAAGGGAGGGAAAGAAAAGAAAAAAGACAAAGGAAGGAAGAAAAAAGACAAAGGAAGAAAAGAAGGAAATTTTAAAAAGACAGACTAATATTGAAAAAGAAAGATTATTTGTAAAACAGTGTATCAGGTGAAGGAAGTCAGAGGAAGATGAGAAGATAAAACAGAGGTGACCAGGCAGAAAAAAGGAATAAAAGCAAGAGTCAGAAGTTTGATTTGGTTCTATTACTGCCAACTTTCAAATGAGGAATAAAATATTACAATTATGAATATGAACTTAATGATTACTTTGAGTCAGAATATTGATCAGAAGAATGTTTCCGCAAGAAAGCCAAGACATGGATGAGATTAATTACTGTAAAATGCATAACCAACTTCCCCGGCATGGAACTCCAGTATTTTCAGTCTCTGGGGAAACTGGGAGTGGCAGGATGATACGATAGCCCATCCTGGGTCACCTCTGTGCCTCTTTAGATATATGCAGCACTGTTGACCTTTCTCTGTTTTCATGGACCTGAGGGGAACCATTCCTATGGCACGATGGAGATCTCTTCAAGCTGCTCCACTACTTCTTCCCAATAATGGCTACATTAAATGGTGGCAATATACTTACTTCGTCCCTTGTGAACGTAGTTTTACGTCACCCTACTGTAGAGGAAAGACTCCAGCAGAGAGAAATGATGGCAGCCTCGTTTAAACCCTGATTGAGAAGGCTACTAATGTGCATGAGTTTAAACATGTACTTAAGTGCTTTGCTGGATGAGGATATCAGTTTACATCTCTTAAAACAGGAAATTTATTAAACATGAGAAGAGGGAATATTTTATATGGAAACACGTGGAAGTAATTTCTGGTTTGTATTAATGGATCTGGTTTTAATGTATGAAAATATGTCATGCTATAATTGTTGGAAAGCCAGATGGTTATGATCGGTCTTTCAGCCAGGGCTGTACCAAAGATCAGATGTTCTAACTTTTATTTAGATGTGTTTTTTCTTTCCCCTATATAGGTGATTTTTCTTATTTATGGAAAAAATATTACATAAAATTTAATAGAAAGCTGTAATGTTTCTTTTCATATTTTTATAAAATTCTAGGGATAAAAAAAAAAAACAAACCCAAAACCAAAACGGATGAAAGATCTTTTTCTACTCCGACCAAGAGTTTTTTAGAGTACATGTAGGAGTATAGCACTGACTGTCTGTAGTAAGTCATAGACTACTTTTTCAAGCTACTTTACAAGCTAGCACATATCTGGGATCTGAGACTGTGTTGAGAAATTGAGTGCTTCCATCCAGCAAGCATTTGTGTGTACTGATGTCTAACACCCTACAGTAGTAATTAAAAATGAGTGTGATGGAACACCTATGGAACACACTTCAGTTTTGTTTAGAGAGTGACATGTCCCTTCACTGCAGTATGTGGCCACAACCCTACAGCAGTAATTAAAAATGAGTGTGATGCATTCACCTATGGAACACACTTCAGTTTTGTTTAGAGAGTGACATGTCCCTTCACTGCAGTATGTGGCCACAGGTCAGTCAGGAAACTGTCACAGCAGATCTTTCCTCTGAGACAGGCCCAGCATCCTCTGGAGCTGAGAAAGGTGCATGAGAACGCACTCAAGCAGTGTTCTTTCCCTGAGAGAGGGAGATGCTCTGTCCTGGAAGGTGCATGAGAACTCACTCAAGCAGTGTTCCTTCCCTGAGAGAGGGAGATGCTCTGTCCTGCCTGTGGCTCTGGATTAGTGTGGGATTAAGACACCTTCTGTCTTAATCTTCTGTTGCCTTTGGGCAACACCAGCTCCCTGCTGGTGCTTATTCTTTTTCTGCTCTTCTTGTTTGTTTTCTCAGTAAAATCAGAATTCAAATCAAGTCCATAACTGGAAATTAAATATGACAAACTCTGCCTGTGTTTGGAGAGACAAAGATGCAAAAGGCAAGGCAGAAGTTGTGGAGCTCTCTGCATACCAACCACAGGGACAGAGTTATACATCCCAGTTTAATATCTTGTTGTAATAACACCTTGGAAACTTTGTTGTATGCAGTCGTCATCACATGGGAGAACGGTTTGCTTATATGAACTGCCAGATACTGCCACTTTTAAAATTTTGCCTGAAAAGTGTGTTCTTTCAAATGGTGAAGTTTTTAAAAGGAAATGCACTTGTTTTCATCTGGTCAACAAAACAAGTGCTTGTTGATATCTTTGCTGAGCTGGCAGGCTGGCAGTCTCATATATAGTATCAGGAAAAAGAAAACACCACTTGTAATAACAGATTTAGTATGATCACCCTTACTTTAAAGTGAAAAGGAGGAACCATACTTCAGCTTAAAAGAACCATCCATGTAATTATCATTCCCGCTGTAAATAAATATATCCCAACAGTGGTTAGGAGGGGGTGTCTCATTGTACAGCCTTTATGTCCTCAAATCAAAATAGACAGTAATGACACTGAACATTCTTCCTATTGGCTGTCGCCTCTCCAGAGAACCATCTAAGCAGCAGACAGAAGTTGCCCTTGAACTGCAATAATATTCTGTGCATCTGACATAATGGAGTTGCGTACTTATTCTCTTCATGGCTTCCAGAATTGTTGCTCTGATTACAAGTCAGAAAGGCAACACGAAACATTAAAGATGCACAATTAATGTGATAATCAATTGGGATTTATTTAGTTGTTCTGAAAAGATTTAAAAAGCTGTCATGGGATTTCATGATAGGAAATTGGCTCACATTCCTTAGGGAGGTGGTGTCCAGGTCACTGCCTATCATGGCAGTGGGATTGTGTGTTGTCAGGGGAGATTTTTATCTGTACAGTGCTACCAGCGTATGTTATATTGTGATGCCAAAGGGAGTGAACACAAGATTTTATGCGAAAAAGCATTGCTTTCATTTAAAATGCAGATGGAATTGAAATACCTGGACCCAAAAATTTTAGTGTGGTTTTTTTTTTTTGTGTGAAAGGGTTTTAAAAAATCCTCATTCAGATTGTTATGTAATGACTGAACTAAATCTTTAAAACATATGATTCCCCAAATCTTTGATTCAAAAATCTCACATACTGGAATCCTTCCTCATCTGAATTTGGAGGCAGTAGCTCAGCTCTGATTCTAGAGGTAACTGAGTGCTGTCATACTTCTCTAACTTACTGACATTTCAAATTGGTGCTTTGTGTTCCCTTTGTATTGAATTTCTGCTAACTGAAACATCGCCAGTAATATTTGCAACTAAAGTAAATTTTAAGCAAATCTTCACTGATTTGGAATGATGAATTTTTAATGTATTTATTATCAGTCTTGCATTAATTTGGTCAAACAATCCTGTGATTTACACATCCAGTTGTGTCCAAGGAACATAGCTTGCCTTCAGTGACAATTAGTTATGATTCCCCAGGATTGGCTCAAAATCAATCCACATTTTCATGATTGTTACATAAGAAATACTTTTGTGAATAATTTGAAACTATTATTTGAAATTATTATTATGATGATTTAAAAAAAAGAACATTTGCTTTAAATTTTTCTGTCAAGCAGAATTTGTGCAGTGGCAATTTTTCCAGATGACAAAGCACACCTATAACAAAGATGTAAGAAAGCTATCGTCAGAGAAGGATGAGGAGAGAATATTCTCCCTCTTCTCAGCTCTTCAGAGTAAGTCTGGAGTGTGAAGGCCAGAAGGGGACTCCTTTTGTTCTTTGGACTTTGGACAGACTGATACCTCTCTACACTTTTCTAAATAAATGAGTATTTGTGCTCAGTCCCCGTGATCACCCAGTAAACACAAGGTATAGTTGTGGGATGGGTGCTACTTGACTTGGGATCCTCTGTTTTAGAGCAGATATGACTTTCTTTCTGGGTCCAAGATCCACTTGCATTTGTTATATATTGAAGAACTGATGGTGGCACTGTGGAGAAGCTGGTAGAACAGACCAACATTTTTACTTTGCCTTAAGCTAAGTCTCATTGAAGGTTAGAATTGTGCTCTGAAAAGAGCTGCCTGGGAAATGTTCTTCAGTGTAATGGAAGCTACTGAGTTTTTCCAAATCTTTGTACTCCTTTGGGACAAGACTTCTGCAGTTTTTATTTTAGGTAAGCATATTTTTATGTGTTTTGAGAGAATGAAATTCAATGGAGGAGTATAACTGCTCCAAGGAGAGACATATCTTACCTGCAATAGTCAATAACTCAACAGACAACATAAGGAAGTGGGAAATACAAGTGGAGTCCTTGTTTGCCTGATTTGATGCAAGGAAAGAACACTTTAGTGTCAGATGAATGTTGCAGCTGCAAGAAAACTGGAGTTTCTAGCGTAAGGACTCTGATTTACATCCTGCATCTAAGAAATATTTCCTGGCAAAATTGAATTTCCCCAAAAAGTTTCCATTTGGTCAAGAATAGGCCCATGGGTGGCTTGCAAATGCTTCTCACTGATCGTAGTAAAATATTATTAAAAATAAAGTTGTTGTGTGGGCGCAAATGACATTCATCACATTGAAACCATGCTGTTTTTCTGAATGTGGATAAAGAGGTAGAGTGAATTCTAGACAGGATGTGACTGCTCTGAAAGTTTCTTAGGAAGCTACCTTAGCCAGGATCTGTCCCATGACATAGATCCCTTTTTCTGGACCAGCTATAGTATCCATCACCAAAATCTGATTCTGCTGGAAAATAGTCATTTTTTTTCCAGGACACGAATTCTTCTTTTCAAGAGACCATCAAGCTAAGCTTTGTAAGAGTTATTATGAGATAATGCATGAAGACAGGTGTTTAGTATCCTGATATATGCACACCGACTGGTGCAATAAGGCCAAATCCCCATAATAAGCACAGTCGCAACAAATCTTAAGTAGCTATGTTGGTACTTCAGGTTTAGCCAAGTGCCTGGTGGCTCTCTATATGCAAGAACTTTGTTCTGTGTTTCCCTCTAACTAATATTGCAGCTCAAGTAGGAAAAGTTCTGAAACCAATGTACTGTTGAGAGTGGGGCTTCCAAGGGAATACACTGTGTGCCTCTTAAAAAAAAAAATTGAAATAATGACACTAATTTATCAGTTAAGGACTATGTAACCTAAGCTGACTACTGTCATGGTGCCAAGAGTGTCTGAAGTCTAATATTCTGTATTTTGAGACATCTTGTGTTTAAGGCTTGCTTCAATGAGCATGCACCCTGCTAATATATCATTTAAATAACAGATGGGTCCTCAAGCAGAGGAGCTTTGACTTTGGTGTTCTTGCTTCTTCACTTGACTCAGCTCTAGAAATACTTGCCCAGATGAGATTATTCCATACCATGATTCTGTGTCAGATCTATTGTTTGGATAGATATTTGGATGCCAGTGACTGAAAATAGGTTGATATACTCTGCATATGAAACTTGATGAATATTTCTTAATGAGAAAAAGGTGCAGAAACATCTGCTGAATTTAGGATTTAAAATGGGATTTCTCTTAGAGATCACATGCCAGGTTCTGAAAGAAATGTGTGGTGCTCTTAATAGTATTTAAAAAATGTGACATCTAAAATTGCCAACTCTTTGAAAACAGCCATTGAATTTTTTTGGTAGCATTTTGGCTTCTGTAAGTTATTTTTTTGCAACCTGTATATTTAAATAATTTTTTTAAATGGCATTTGCAAAAGAATGTTTTTGAATATTGTCCATTTACAAAAGAGCTCATGTGTGCTGGAGTTTTGATGCTTTCCTAAACAAGGGATGTGGGACACTCAAGAAACAGGGCAAATTATTGCCACACTGTCAGCACTGTGCTGTGATGAAGCCTAGCAGCCTCAATCATAAATCAGGTACTGACCAAATAAATAGGAAAAGTTAACACATGCCAGTGTAAGGACTGAATCAGAGGAAAGAAGAACTTTGGTAAATAAACAAATATTAGAAAATGCATTTTCCTCTGGGCAGGTTGTCAAGGAATGGGAGATTCAGTGCTTTCCTCAAATGCATCTTGAAACTGCCTGATGTCAGACATCAAAGTAGACTGTTTGCTAGAATATGGTTTGCTTCTAAAACTCGTGCTTTTCCCCAGTGTCTTGGAAGGCTGCTAAGTAAAAGAAGGGCATTAATATCTCTTCTTTAGGAAATCCATATTCATACCTGCTCTTTTCATAGGAGGAAAGGCAATGGAAACGTGAAAGCAAGCGGAATTTAAAAGCATAAATGAGTAAAGGAAGAACAAAGTAATATAGCCTTTAAATACAGAAGTGAAATGTGAATTCATGATTTTGGTTCCATCAAACAAAAAGAGCAATAGGAAGTGACAAGTCTGCAAAGGAGCTATTTTTACTTTTACCTCTTCTTTCCCTTTAAGAGTTTTTCTTACTTTCAGTGGAAAGTGTTGGCTTATTTTTCCACCTTGTTTATTTTTTTCCTCTTACTTTTGGTGAAAACATGTTTCCTTCCAGAAGTCCACTCTGCCTTCAGGCTGGCAGAAACTTCTCACTCTCCTTAATCTCCCCTCACACTTACAAAAAGAAGAGGTAAAGAATAATTTTCTATTTTGAGGCAAGACCCATGCTCTATCTCTAGTGTGCCCATATGCTTCTTGTAGGTAATCCAAATGTCTGCTGAAGACCACTCCATTCAAGTCCAAAAAGATCTGATAGAATTATCTGGCTGAGTGTCAGCCTTTAAAGGAAATAGCTATTTTGGATGCTTCACAGTGACTGCTTTTTTTTTTTTTTTTTTTTTGCTACTGCTTCAGTAATAAACACAATATTCTGACGACTCCTAGAAACGCATCCTGCCGTTGTCACTCAGCAAAGCTTCTGTTGACTTCAGTGAGCTTTCCTGAACAAGTTTTGAAAACTAGCTTCAGTATTTGGCTGAAAATAAGCTACTTTAAATGTGTGTCTTTTTCAAAACATTAATAACATGTGTTAATTTTACTTTTAAAATGACATCTTTTAAGAACTTTGCCAACACCCCCCCAAACCAAGAAAAAACTCACCATTGCTGGAACTAAATGTCCTTCAGGCATTTGATTTTTTCCAAGAATGCCAGGACCAAAATTCCTTTCTCAAGTGTTTGTGAACTGGAAAAAATGTGTATTCTGGTTTCTGGCACATGCATAAGCATAAGTTGGCTACTTTTCCTCTGCATACTTTAATGATCATAATAGTTTTCCATTACTTGTTGATTCCTGTTAATAACGTAGGATCAAGGGATCACAGGAAAAGAAAGGTTGATAAAATTCTGACTCGTGTAGCAAATGGAAAGTTGGATGGGCAGACTTCTATGGCTTAGCACAATGAAAAGCTCCTCTTGGTGGGTAAAGATGTGTTACTGTAATAAATCCAGTCAATAGTGGTGTGTGGCATTTTTACTACAATGAATATGTACCCAAAGGGGAAGATAAAATTTGACTCTTAGATTCTGCTTCAGTTCTGGATGCACCTGTTTTTTGTGAATGGCAAAAGGATGTGTGACAGCTGCTTATCTACTCACTCAGAACTGGAGATGGCTTCAGCATACAGCTGGAGAAACTGGAAGTGCTGCAGGAAAGCAGAGAAAGAGATGGGCTAAATTTAGGGATAAGATTATTTTTAGGACTTTGATACTAAAGTTCTTGCTTAGTATTAAACAAAAGTGATTTTTTGGTGACTCCTTACCATTGCAGAAGAGCACAAGCTACATACAGTCTTTCTGTCACACCACACACAGTGTGGCAGTTTGAAGGAAGAAGATGTAGGTGGAACAGCACGTGAGCTGGAATTGAAGTTGAAAGATTCCGGCTGCCTGGATTATGGATCTTTCACCAGTGCAGATGCCTGATAAAGAGTTGTTTATCAACCACTGACACTTTTGTCCCTGTCATATGAAAAACAAAAAATGTGAAAAAACACCACAATGGTAGCATTTTTTTCTAGCTTCCAGAATAACTTTAGAAGTTCAGGTGTCCGCTGGCTAAATGTAACACCTCAGCAACCTAGTGCAGAAAGGGACTTTTAACACACACTGATCACTGGATTATACAAGAATGGTTTAGACTTTTTTTAACACTTTTTTTTTGGTTCTGCTTCACATGCCTCTGCTTCTGCTGAATGTATTGGTCTCATTTTCCTGAGCATGTAGGCTGTCTCTCAGCTCAGAGGAAGCTGATCAATCACTGTTCAACTTTTCTCTTCCCTTCCTCCTTTTTAAAAGCATTGCTCTTTTCCCGAATTGTTTCTTGTAACTGAGATAAAATTTTACACTGAATTAGCCATATTGCATTAAAGTGCCTTCTTAAGCTTTGGTTTCCATAAAGGAATTGACAAACGCAAGTGCTACCTTTATATTTTTTTCCTCTATGGCAATTGTCATGTTAGGAGTGAGGAGGTGAGGTGAAAGGAAACAATTATTCAGATGACAATTGCTTGCTGCTGCTGGAAAACCCAAAGTAAATTCCTTCACTTTGAAGGTAGCACAGGCACTGATGTTCTCTGGTGAGAAGAAATAATCTGTCCTCAGTGATTTCTTCACTGGATATGCAGGTGCACTCTAGGCAAGTTCCCATGTTAAGGTAAATGAATTGAGAATCCTGGGGAATTTTCAAGGTACTTCAAAACTTTCTAGTCAAGTCAATGAGACTGGAATAGGATCAACAGATTAATTTGTAATTCCATTGCTCTTGCTGTTAGATGTCTCTAACAGTAATCCAAGTTACTTATATTTTATTAAAACTTTTATAAAAAAATACAGTGCTAAAATTTAGCAAATCTCAGCTAAATATAAATAAATGATTAGTTCTTTTGTCTATTTTATATGTATATTTAAAACACTGTATGTGCTTTAAAGTATTCTGAAGAAATTATGTTTGATAAAATTCACTAATCATGGGAACATGAAATGCATCGCTTATGTTTTGGTCAAGAAGCAGCTTCTCAATCACTGTTCTAAATCTTTCTTCAGAAAAGGATTTGGATCAGTTTTTCCATTTGATAAATACTGTGAGGCCATTTTGTAAGCAATACCCGTTTTAGAGGGCTGAATTGTGGTTTTGTTCTCCATCCTGAATATTTATATTCAGTTACATTGCTTAGCTAAGTTTTCAGTGTTAGACACGTTTGGGTATGTGTTTTACTACTTTAGAGCAATGTGTGGCCCTCAAACTGTGTGCTGAAATCCTGCATTGGGAACCAACATCAATGGCCTTTTAGTATATATGAAACTATTCTACTAGTATCCAAAAAGTGGATATCTATTACTTTTGAATCAAACCAATTGTCCTTTTGAAAAGTTTGAGAATTTTTTATTTTGTGTCTGTCATTGCTTATTTTATTGCCTAGTGTTACTCCAGCAAAATTAGGGTCACAAGGATGCTTTCAGGGCTATGTGCAATAGAGTTGTTACCGTAGAAACCTGTTTCACTGAGCTACATGTTGAGTTGTTGTTAATAACTTTATTTATTTTTTTTTTAAGTAAACGCAGCACCTTTTGGAAAACATATAGAGAAAATATGTCTCAATTCTACGTGCTGTAAACCTATATAAAGATCAATATATTAGTCCGCATTAGAAATTCTGAAGCCAATAATAACTTTGTACTAATCTCTGGTGCAGGGACCTCCTTACCAAATTCAGTTTTCACATTGCCTTAAGATTGTTTCTGAGGTTTTCTTGCAAGTCTGTCCCTGAATTTTGTCCTGCAGTTGGATGTTTTTATTAAAAGGAATAGCACCTTTGGTGAAAGTGACTGCAGTCATTGCCAGACTAGTGGGAGAGAATTTACTCTGCAGGTCCTTGCACAAAATATGGCCTGTGGTAGGTAATTTCAGCATCTGGCAGTCGCTTTATGATGCCAAATCATGTTTTAATTACAGATGGAATTTCAGGCTCCCAGGGCTCTGACTTTATTTCACTGGCGTGCATCCTTGTCTTATATTGCTATTGTATCGTGAGGGGTTTTTTTGATATTTTGTGCTGAAAAGGTGGTAGTGGATGAGTTTCACTCTGACTGAAAAAAAGCCAACAAAATCTAAAGAAAACTTCCATTTAGTTTTTTAGTTTAGTTGGAGGAATTGCATAGATACTAAATTAATCACGTTGGTTTAGAAACTGTTAAATCAAACAGCATCTTTAACAGAAAACCAGCTCTTGCGAGTAGCTATAGTGCTAGTAAGTTATGTCACCATAAGACAACCCATCTAGCACAATGCCCTTGGAGGTCACATAGCAAGAATTTGTTCTTACCGCACACCAAATGTTTCTCATTGAAATTGGCATTGTTGACTTGTTTGTGACATATGTCAAGCAACTAACAAAACATGGAAAAAATCCCTTCTTACCACATGCAAATTCTTTTTCACTGGGTATGGCGTAGGGAGGTATTTCTGACAAGCAAAAAACAAAACACCGAGAAATCAGTGCTGTGACTAATTACAAAATAAACATGTCTCCATATTTTGGAGCTTTAATACTCATCCTGGCTGTCTCCAAGATTGCTTTTTGTTTATGCTAATTCCCAATGTGACTTAAATTCAAGGACTCAGGTGCACAAAGTAATTCTTGTGCATCTTGGCTGTACTAAATTTCAAATAATTAATTCTTTGATGTACAAACCCGACAATTTACTTTTCTAAGAAAGGAATTGTGCAACAGTTAGAATTGTTTTGAAATCTGCAAGTGTTTAATAGGTGAGAGTAGATGGCACTCAAGAATATGTAGCATTATTCTTGAATAATAAGAGTTCTTGCTATTGTGCACTCTAAATGATTAACATTGGGCAGTACTTCAGGTAAATTTTTTAATAAAGCATACCAGTGTCTTTGTATAGTATCAGTACTGACTCAGGAAATGAAAATTTCTATCCTTTGAAGCACATAAAAAAGCACATTTGACATTAAAAAAAAATTAAATATATATTGTTTAGAGAATGAAGCAAAAAGAAGGTCCCCAGAGGCAGGGTGAGTCAGGGTGCTAGCAGCTTGGGAGAGCTGCAGTTGACGGGCTGATCCTCTGGGCCTTCAACTCAAAAGAGCCACAAAGAAGAAAAAAAGCATGCAAGACAAAAGAAGAAAATAAGGAAGGCAAAAAACCCAGTGAGACTGCTCTCATCATCAGCAAATATTCCAAATCCTGGTGGGATGCCAAAGCAGCTGCCTGAACTAAGTCCTCCCCTCCTCAGAACCCATTGAGCCCTAAGCCAGCCTGGAAACTGATCTAGAACCAACAAGAATCTGATTGTGTGCTTTTATAAGTTCTTAATTCAGGCTATTCCAAAAGATACTCTGCGGTGTGAAGTGGGTCTCCAGTCTTGGGTTCTAGCTATTATTGATGTGCCCCCAACTAGATGTGATTACTAAGCAATTGCATTTTCTCTTTTGTGTATTGTGACCCCTATGGAAGAATTCTCCTCTGCTATACGATCAAGCAATGATTCTTGATACAGCTACTGTTTTCCAAACAAATTACAAATTAACTTCCTTTAGAGGTAAGAAGACCACTGCCACCTTTCTTTCAATAAGCAGCAAGGATCCACAGATGTATTTAGGATGTGGGATGGATACCTGCTGGGTAGGCTGAGAGCCTGGTCAGTTCCTCCTATCAGGTCCTCCAGCTCTTTCTCAGCTCTCCATAGATAAAATGTTGGCTTTATTAAAGTCAAGTTTATTAAAGGTAGGACTTATGCCTTTAGTTTGAGCAAGTCCAGGATTTAATCTCTTAAATCTGAAACTCATTTTATAACCTAAATCTCTTCCAGACAGCACCATGGCAAGAAGGAAATAATTGTTTTGCTTCCAGAGTGATTGATCTGAGCTTTTCTGTCTCTTTCACATGATCTAGCAGTATGTCTGAGAGCACATGTGCCAGAGACCAAACATTCATCTTCATAATGCTACTGAGATAAACATTTGCCTTCTGGGTTTTAGGTAAAAATATATGAACCTTTTTTATCAAGTGACTTGAACCTTCAACAGGGTTTGCAAGTATTTGGAGGCTTGTTCTTTGACTTGCATATTTCATTTTGCTGTGGTGTTTCCTGATTCTGTCCGGAAGCAGAGGCACTGATGTATTACGTGAAACACAGCTCCTATGTAGGTCTTAACCTCAGTAGAACAAATTTCCAAAAAGGTATGGTATTTTATAATGATTCCTAGAACTGAGAGATTTAGAGAGTACATTTGCAGATTACATCAGCATCGCAGCTTTTGGATACTGATTATCTGAAGCAAATATCTGCATCTCTGAAGACTTACCTACCACCTCTTTGTCTGAACTATGATGCTTGCCAGAGGCTTTGTAGGAACTGGAATTTTAGTCTGGACTGAAAATACTCAGTGTCTTTTGAGCTGTATCTCAGTGTAGAAATACACAAGAAAACAATAATCTCAAAGGGCTTTCATATAAAATGAAATAGAATTTACTATTGTGGCTCAGCATTTGTCAGATGTCCTATGCCTAAGGTCATTGGCTTAGGCCTTGACAGCAGTGATGAGATTAGCTTGTCATTCCTGGTGTTGAGTTGCAAAGGTCTGGATTTGGCTTCTACTGGCAATAGCTCCAAGGATAGTAGTAAAAACAGCTTATAAATTCTTCTGAGTTTTTTGGAGCCAAGGGTCACTTTTTCAGCTGGCTTTGCAAGCAATGTTCTTTAAAGGGTACTTGGAGACATTGGGATAAGTGAAGAGCTAGATAAGGAGTGAAAAATACTAAAAGGCTATTTTTCTTATAAAGTAACTGATAAAAACTGTATACATAATTATCTCCAGTAACGTTTCTCATCATTCGTAACCATTCTTTCTTTGCTGCGAGGGTAAGCATTCTTCAGGCAGCTCACTCATTGCCTCAGCTATGTTTACCACTGTTTATTGCTCATTTTCTTGGAATATGTTAATGAAAAATGGGCAGTTGTATTTTACTAAGATTTATTGGGTTTTAGCCAATAAGTTACATTGACTCATTTTCTTTTAAAATGTCCAGACTGAAGTTGGCTGGGAAAGGCAGACAAAGAATGATGGGTTTTTGTTCACTAGAAAAGAAAACACAACTGTAAGTCAAATCATGAAGCTTTTATTTGGAAGGGGGGAGTCAACACTAATTGTTCCTTAGTGAATGGAAACACATGAAGCTACTGAGATTTTGCAGAACCATCATGGAGGAGTCTCTCAGACCTTGTTTCACTCTTAGATGATAAGGATCTAATGAATGTGATGGGGTTCTGAGAAGGCACTCCACAAGCTATGGAGACATTTAGATTTTAATTTTCTTGGTTTTATCATCCCTCTGACAGAATCCAACAGAATCTCAAGGCAGAGATCCTCCTGTCTTTTGAGATCATGAAACCAAATATGACAGAACTGTTACTGTTTTGACTTTCATAGACTCCTTCAGAAGTAACTAGTGCCTGTGGGTCTAGTGGATTGCTTTTGTAAAACCTCTAGTTTGATGTTAATGGACTTGAGGGGAGATATATCCTCTGGTGCCTACAAAAATCATCCCCTAAAATCTGTGCAAGCAATTAAATTACATGAATGAAGGTACCAACAAGTGCAAAGCAACAAAGCTTGTAAACGCAACTGTTAATTGCAGGCTTTATATACTTTATCTGCATACTCATTTGTCAGAGTTAAATACATTTGCAAATAAATAAATGTTTGCAATGAGATAACCTAGTATCCTGCTTACCAGATGCCATTATACTTCACCTGATTATCAAATAACCTATGTTACACATGAAAGAGATTGGTTTGGGTACACAGTTTCAGTAGTTTTGGCTCCACTGTAGGTGGTTGGTTTACAGACAGTGGTGTTTGCTCCACTGATTGAAAGTATTTAGGATCAATGTCTCTGCAAGAATCACACATGAGTTTTGTGCTCAGCCAGGGAAATCTGGTAATAATTCTTTTGCTGTCTTTGAAGTTAGTTTCTGGTTTTTTTTAGCTGGTGGCTAGCTTCCAGATATTTAACATGCCTTGAGAGATTAGTGGAGTTTCCTCCAGTTGCTGCATACTATCACAGGTGAAATTTAAATGAGGAATGCTGCAGTTGGAAGACACTGACACCTACACAATAACCTTGGAATGACTAATATCAGGGAGCTGTCTTTGAAAAATGTGGTTATAGCTCAGATTCTCTGAAGGTTTAACTAGTCAAGAAAAAGGAGTTGATAAAAACCAGCAGCCTGGAAGTCTAATTCTTCTTGTGGTCTTTTCAGGTCATGGGGCAAATTTAACTACAGGCATAAGACTCAGCATAATCAGTTAAAATTGCAATAGGTTAGTTTCAAAAAGAGAAAAACAGAGTAATGTGGAAGAGCTATTTATTTTTTTTCATAAGGCTAGAGAAGGTCTAGTGAGAGTCTTGACCAAAGAATTAAGGGTGGGTGAGCTTGGAAAACACTGTTTTGGAATTACGACCAAAACCCAACATTTCACTCTGCACACACTGAACTGCAGAGCTGGAGCTGTGGGGAGCAGGAGCCAGGAAATGCAGCAGTAATGTCCTGGTCTAGCTGAGCAGCTTGCAGCAGAGCTGAGGGCCACAGGATTTAAAAATTAGCTATAGTCACCCTTCTGCATATATGAGACTAGCTGGGGATAAATAGTAATGACCACATCTTGTGCTCTCATTGTAGGTACAGCAGAGCTGCACTGATGTAATGTGACAAAAATTAGTGTCATAAATGTAGTATTTGCAGGTGGGAATTCTGTTCCAGACCTTGGAAAATCTATACCATGTCCTACTGAAAAGAATCCGGTATTCATGCTTGGATACCAATTAAGTATATTAAGGAGTCTGGATGGTGCTGTTGTTCCTTTCTTTGAAACTTGCTGGTGTTTATCGTGGAAGCTGAAATAAATTGAATCCTTGAAGTGTTACAGAAATCTGCAGTAGACCAAAAGACTTATCAGTAGACCTTTCTGCAAAAAAAACCTTAAAAATATTCAAGGTTTTCTTAAATTTTGTTTTGTTTTCTTGTTTTGTTTAACTGAAAGGTGGTATATATAAAAAGGAATGGGTATATGATTCTATACATTCTTTTTTTCTTATTCACTTCCTTTGCTTTCTGCTACAGACCTTTGGCAGAGACAGGACTAGACAGACTTTTGACCTTACACAAAATGGCTAGTTAATGCCCTTATCTTCCTAAGTGCTTCCTTTCGCCATTGTTCGGGATACTTTTGGCTAGGTTTCTTTTAGTGTAAATAAGCCTTTATTTGGGAAAGGTTTTCAGTTACACATGACATCTCACTTTCAGTAGAGCGGTAGTTAGAGAATTGGGCTGGAATGATGACAGATTCTATTCAGGTTGTCTTCCACCTGCTTCAGAATACTCTGGGATGAAAAATTGTGTTCTGACTCCTGGGCCTGTAGTTTCAACACCAGCATGCCTTCTGAATGGGAAAGTTTGGCTCTTGACACCCAGTTCCTTTCTGGCAATATTTCCAACAAAAGATAAAAATGTTGAAAGCTTGAAAATTGCTATGAAAGCCAAATACATGCCTTGCAGACAGCTCTGCCATCTGTGCTTCAGGTCCCCTAAATAAATATTTCTAAAAGCTTGCACTGTATTTAAGCTGTGCCAGAATACTAGATTAAAAATGGCTTTTGCAGTCCATGTGGTTATTTATTTGTTTATTTATTTATGTCAGGGGTGCCTAGAGAGTAAGAATAAGTATTGCTTTAAAATGTGTCTTTGGGTACATATGTACAAAGAATTTAAAAGAAGTGGTAAAAAATTAGCTGTTTCATGTGTTGTGGAGTCAGCAGATATGTATCTTTGGCTCAAAAGCATTCAGTTTCATCTCCCAGTGGGAATTTTTGAGTTTTTATACAGAACTTTAATTGGAAGTTGCTGTTCTAAATACAGTGCACAGGAACAGCTGGTGACATTGGGATTCGGATTGACTTTCTGTACCAGCAGTACTTGCTTCAGCCTTTAAAAATGTTACATCACCATAGTCTGAATTAGAGCTATTGTGGGAGCTAAGAGGAAGTCAGTACAGAGATAGTTATGATTTTACATAAATTGAAGACTCCCTAGACAGAACTTGGAGTCTGCAGGAAACTGCAGTGGTTACGAGAACAATTTTCTCACAGGAATTAGGCTAAAGATGTTTACAGGCTTTTTCATGTGTTGTGACATTTTTACTCTGTAACAAAGCTATTTTTGCTAAAAGTATTTAAATGCACTTACAGATAAGTGATGGATTACATTCCTCTTGGAATGTGTGTTTGTGTGATTTAAGCATTGTCTTGAGTCTATTCTGGAAAACATAGAGAGCAGAGGATAATTTATTAGTAACACAGCAATAGAGGGAAATATGGATACAATAATAACAGAAGTGGAGGATATCTCAGACAAAACAATTTGTACACCATGTCCAGCTAAAGAATACCAAATGCTTATGCACAAGATATTAGGATACTGACTTCCCAGGTCTTTGCTCAGAGTCTTAATCCTATGTTAAAAAATTGTTATATGTGATATTGCTGGTTGGCTGCTTAGCCAAATTAGTGGATGATTGCAGTCCAATTTCTTTTCATATATCTCTGCTCACAAGGTCACTATTATATTTGAACCAATTTGGTGGTTCTGCAGCAATGACAGCAGAGGATGAATTTTGAAGGAATGTAGAATAGTGCAAGACTTGACTAAAATAGAGGATTTCTGGACAGGAAGAAATAGAAAATCTGCTCCCAATAATATTTCAAATCAACCAGGTTTTAGTGGATTTATCTTTTATTTACATATTTTTGTTTACTCTTTACTATCTCCTGTAGTCATGTGCAGCATATTTGTAACTCCAGTGGTATCTAGATTGTCTCAGAAAATGAACTTAATCGAGGTGTTAATTTCCTCTTGGTGAAGGGAGGAATAATTGAATATGATAACAGGAATCATGACACATCCTGAGTTTGGACAGACATCTGTGAAAGGATAGAATGAGTGGCAAGGTAACTCAGTGCACTGAGAAGAAAAAAAAAAAAAGAAAACATATTTTATGAACTGAGAGCTATACTGACATTGACAATATGTAGAAATCATTAGTTTCTTAAGGGAGGGGGAGTAGGAGATTGCTTAGCTCATTTGCTGTTGTGATCAGTAAATGTTATTGCATATACTGTCCCAACTGTTTAACAGATGGATTGGTAAATCACAGAATCACAGAATGTTGGAGATT
>NW_010110964.1:0-7145 GCF_000699245.1 Pterocles gutturalis
GGTCGGGCAGCTGCTCCCCCGTGCTGGCTGTGCCCGGCCATTCCGTACCAGCGTGCCTGTTTTCCTCCCGTTCCCTCACTCAGCGGTGGTTCCATCATTTCTGCGGTGGCTGGTCACGGCCTCAGAAGGAAGGATGATCAATCATGCAGGGAGCCAGGCTGTGGCAGGAGAATCTGCCTAGCAACAAGCCTGCTTGGTCCCCCATCGCTGTCCTTGTTGGGATTGCGTGAGAAGAATCAGAAACTGCCTGAAACGCGGCCTCTGGTTCCTGCCGCAGGTAGGGGAGGTTGGAGGAGAGCTGCATTAGTCATGGCCGAAGAGCTGCGGCACATCTCCCCAGCCTGTAATATCATTGGGACAGCTCTATCCTGTTACTTACACACCCCGATTTGTGCACACTCCACTGAGGCAGCAGAACACAATGGCAGCATTGTGGGTGCAGCCCAGGTGGAGGACAAGAAAATGTGTTCAGCATCAGGCTGCGGGGGTGAGAGGCTGGTTTAACTCCTGTTCTGCCATGTCTTCCCTGCCTCACTTGGGACTGACAGTGCAGGCTTGCATCCACAGACTCACAGTCAGGAGACTAGTGGCAGACAGACAACTCACACTAGGCCAAGGAGGCAATTCTTCTGGGACCCCCCAAGCTAAACCAGTTTGACTAAGGAGCTCTCAGCAAAAATATCCGTCCCAAGAAGCAAAGTGAGCCTCAGGCAGACCATTGCCAGAGTCAGAGCCATCAGCACATTACCACATTTGCCCCAACTGCAAAGTTTAAAGCTGCATTACGCTTAATCAGAGGTGCCCCAACCTATTACCACTCCTAAAATTCAACTGCTCTCTCATCCCCTGCTTGTCCTTTGTGCTGGGACTCGGTTCACACACAGCAGCTTTTTAAATAAAACATCGGGCATGTTATCTTCAAGACACTGGTAGAGAATGACTGACTTCCCAGCTGTGCCTGACGCAGGATTATGAAAGATTCACATTAGTGCTGTACATCCTGGGGCACGTTCTACCATTTGCCGCTATATGAAAAGGTTCAGGGTTTTCAGGTGCCATGGCCCAAATCACACGCACTATCTCCTTGTAATTCTGCTGTGTGTGTCACCCTGTCATCCCCAGACTCCTTGCCCAAGCTGTCAGTGCTGAAATGTCTGCATGGCTTTCAGGTGCCCGATTTCCCTTTAACAGAGAGAAAAACAGTTTGGTGTTCTTTCTTAATACCCTGTTGACACAACATTGGTTTTATTTTGTTCCTATGCCGGCCAGCACAGATGAACATTGCCTTGCTAAGGCTCTGTAAAAAACCATCTACCTGCGTGCTCTGAATGGCTTATTTGGTTCTTTTAATACATTCCAGAGAGACCTTTGTCTCCCTTTGGTTCTCCTGCCCCCCCTGCTTCTCGTATCTGTTTCAGTGAGATAAAGAACTCCATTGCATTCAGAGGCTACACTCTTACTAACAATCCTCCTGGTTTTTTGCACAGCTTACCTGTGCTATTTAGATGCTAGAAGGGAGACAGAGCATACTTTAGCTGGTAACTGGCACCAGCAGCCTACATTTTGATTTGAAATACATTTCAGGTGCTGCTTTCTATTGTTACAGAACAACTGGATGTAACAGATGTCTGTGTTAACCTCCACTGGGTCAGTGCTGCAAGTGTGAGAAAGTGACCGGTGTGTCCCCTGGCCTAAATTAAAGCCCATTTCAAGGGAGATGGGACAAGTTAGGGAATTGTTACCATTATATAGTCTTTCACCTCTAGGGGCCGGTTTGAATTCAGCCCAAGCTTACAGTGATTGAATGTGCTTATCATCTGTTGGCTGCCGCATTGTTCAAGTGAAGTAAGTTTGGTGGGTCTCAATCTGCTCCCCTTTGGCAGATAAGTACCCACTTGTCAAAGCCATTACTGGCTTTGGCTGTCCGGGTGACCCCTCCCTGGCAGGCTCCCCTCTTTCCCACCGCCACCTCCCCCAGGATCAGACAGGCCATGGGAACTGGAGTCACCTCTCGACTTGCTTCCTCCTGTGCGGCCACAAGGATGTGACAGTGGTACTCAGCAATGCTGGAGCTAGAACAAGTGCCACTTAAGAGGCATTCATTCTGGTGACATGTCCTTGTTAGGTGACAGAGCAATCCAAATGTAATTTCATTATTTTCACACTCTTAGAGATGGATCTGATCAACCTCAGCAAAAAAACCATCTTCAATATGTGAAAAAATTCAGGTCACAATCCTTCCTTCATTACTCATGTTTCTAATGCGCCACAAATAAATGCCGCCCACTGTCAAGGGGGGACACACTTACCTGGGTCTGAGCAGGTTCATGTGTTCATACATACTGAGGCCAGAAGGGAACCACTGTTAACGTCCAGAATACAAGCCACAGATGCCCCTAACTTCACTCCCATCTGATCTGGAGAAGATCTTTCAGGCAGAAAAAAAAATGCACATACTCTCTAAAAATTACCCGAGAGTCAAACATAGTCTGTGAAAAAATCAAACAGTTAATTACTCACTATGTTAATAATAAAAAAAAAATTCAACAAAAGCCAAAAACGGGCCTTATTCTAGTCTGAGTGAGGCATCTAAACCCAATTATTTGCCAGCCCACACTAAACAACATCCCACAGATCTCACTGCACCCAGGGAAGCAGCGTCACTGTCACACATGGGGACATGGACACACTGATATCTTGGAATTTCTCCAGGTCACACATGGAGATAATGGCAGCAGGAGAGGAAGGAGCTGGTAGCTCTGCTGCCTATTGGAATAATTTTCCCTATATTTAAATCACCAGAGGTTTTAGGGGCAGGAAGGGGGAGAGGATTTGAAACACGCCATTTTCTACTTCTTTTCTGTAGCTTTTTGATCCTTTAGTTTCTGGGTTTGGCAACTGCAACTTATTTCATCCTTGGAGATTATTCTTCAATTCCTCAAAGAGACTTCAATTTTCTCCCAAATCTCTCTTCCTTTTACTTAATTTAAACATTTTTGGCCAATTTCATGATTTAATAATGAGAAATAAAATTGGAGATTTACTAAGTGTTGAGAGAAGACCTTTCATTTCATCTAGGGATTAAGAAGGGAGTTAAAGGTGTCAATCCTGTTAGCCACGCTGCCCTAACCTGAGCTCCAGCATGCTAGAGAGCCCAGTCCTGAGAGATACTGAGCGCTCTCTGCTCCCATCGAAGCCAGGAAAGTCCTGTGGACTCAGAGCACGTGGCAGATTTGGGCCCCTTAAGACACGATGCAAGTACATAAATACATAGCAGTGCTGTCTCATAGATATTTCACTAATGACTTTAAAGCCCCTCTTCACTTAGTACTACCGCCAGCTGATCAACTCCAAGCAGCTTCTCACTACACCATTAATTTAAGGTAACAATTCACTAAGATCTTTGGTTCTGCATAAGCGCTTTCCAAATCACTTCTTCGGTCTCTGTCAATTATCTGAGACTAATGCACCTTGAAGTTACCTTTTAGAGCAAACATTACTCCACGGTCATAACTCTAAAATATTATCAGTAGCCAAAAGATAGGAACAATGCAGCTTTCAACTTCAGAAATTCAGACTGCACATTCAAACATAGAAATAAAAAATAAATCAATCCTGGTACAGTCTGAAGATCTATTAGATTTTCATAATTTGGCAGTTGCTAGTCGTGTTCACAGGACCAAATGGACCTTGAGCGTTTTATTCACTTGATTTCATTTTCTGGATGGCTACTATTAGATAAAGGCAGGTTCTCAGGTACCGCTGCAATGGTACTGGCCATTTATGTCTGGCAAATCAAATCTTACCCACTCAGGGCTAGACTCACTCAGCTGGCTGCCGTCTCACCCTTTCCATCGCAGCACAGCTTCTCTCCCAGTCCTGGGCACATGGTGCAGGATGAAGCGGACTAGGCTCGCCTCCCCCAAGCCAGGTGTGATCTGCTGTGCCAGCCCCCATCCTCACCTCTGGTCCCCCAGGGTGGCATCCCCGGCGTTGGGAAGTGCCGTGGCATGGCCAGGCGCTCACTGACCCAGCCTGAGCAGCGAGGAGGGCAAACCTGGGCATGGGTTGTGCCCTGTGTCCTTCTCCTCTCGACTCTGGAGCTGTCCCTGCCGCACAGCACAGCACCTATGTGCTGCCCTGTTCAGGACATGTCTCATTTTGGCCCACAATTTCCATTCTGTTCAGCCAGACAAAAAGGGCACCAGCAGACAGAAGTGAGTCCAGACATGAAAACGGCTAGGTCTTCCTCTGCCAAATGCTCTGGATTCCTAACTCGCTGTTACAATGAGGCAGAAAAGTGCTGCTGCTGTCTGATGTTGGAGTTGGACTTTGGCTGGGAGAACAGGACAAGCGAGAAGCTGTCTCTTCCTGCCTTGTGTGTGTAACAACTCCATTACAGGTCTGGATCTCACTCGGAGAGTGATGCTGGCTGAGTATATAGGCTGCCAGCATTCAGAATAATTAACCATTAATGTTAGCAAACACTTGGCAAATCTCTGCTCGCTTTCATGCGGAGCTCTCGGAGTCCTTTGCAAACATGAACAGATTAAACCTTGCCAGACCCCCTCCAGTCCTACACATTAATCCAAAGAGTTTCCTCTGCTTCTATTCTCTGACAGGGTATTTAGTAAACACAGTGATGTTGGGAAGTACTCAGATCATCCCCATTTTATGATGCAGAGTAGAGGCCCAGGTTGGTAAAGTGCCATTCCCAAAGCCCCAGGGAGCGGTGCCGGTGCAGCAATAGGGAGCAGTCCTGCTCTCCCACCCGCCAGCCTTCCTCTGCTCGGCAGGCTGTCCTCCCTGTCTCACTGGCAAGAAAGCCCAAGCAGGAAAGGGACGCAGGCTTAGCCCAGAGTCCAATTTGGATCAGCAAGTTGGTAGAGCGATAGATCTGCTGCTGTTCTTGCTGCTGGGACACAATGGCCACCACAGAAAGAAATAACCGTGAGCAAAGCGTGGGCCAGCCGGAGCATAGCATCCCCTATGAGACCATCTCCCATCGTGCCTGCTAGGGCTTGGTGGCATTTTTGCCATCCAGTTTTGCCATCCTTGCTGCTGCTTTCCAACAGCTCCTTGGGGACACAATTTTGTTCAAAAATAAACCAAAAAAAGCAGGTTTCATTCCAGAATAATGATACCCCCTTGAAATACAGTGTCCACATGGGGGAATTATAATGAAACAGCTTGGTCAGAGTAAGTATTGCTAAACCAGCAGACTTCCCCCACAAAGACACTCCCTTACAGAACCCTCATTTTACATTCAAGGTCTAAGCTTCGAAAAGAAATACTGATTGATCTGACCCAGTACACATGGCCAGTAGCATGCTGGGGCCATTTGAAATGGCCAGCAAACAAACCTTCCTCACAAAAGAGAGCAGTATAGCTCACAGAACCTCAGAGTGCAGTCATTTGGTAGTCTCCTGCTAATGTCTGGCTCCCTACCACGTCGTGACCTCCATTTCAGCTGTCTGAAGGCTAAAGACGTTGTGGCTGATCAGTGTGTCAGGAATAAAACCAGAGGCTGTGTTGTTCACCTCCTTGTCCCAGTTTAGTTCAGCAAGCAATAATCAGAGCATCCTCGGCAGCTGTGCTCACGAACGCACAAGGGTATTTACTGTAGACTCTGGAAGAACAATCAGTTTTAGGCAGGCAGATCAGACATCTTAGTGCTCACCTGGGAATAAGAGGTCTTTTTTTTCTTTCCCTCCCCTAGTTCTTTCCCTTCATTTGCATTCACTTTTGGCTTTGAAATAAATTGCTTTAAATCTCGGCTCAGAAAGAGCTAAGCCTGAAAAGCCAGAAGACTATATTCACGAACATTTCCTGGGAGTTCAGGCAAAAGCCAATCCAAGACCTTTCTTCTGAGACTGAGCAACATGAGCAAGAGTATTTGGGGGATGAATGGGAAAGAGAAAGGTGCTTGGAAGGCAGAGATAGAGGAAAAGAAGGAAGATAACAGGTTTGAAAACACAAGTCTCTCCCTTAGAGGTCTAAATTGCCTTCTCCTCACCAATGTCAATGAAATTCTCCCTTACCTCAGTTAACATTTGGTCCCCAAAAAAGCAGCAAGTCCTCTCTGTTCTCCATGCTGCACACCAATGTGGATTTTTAGCAGCCACTTTGGCCCAGCTCCCCAGCAGGCACAGCCCAGCACAGCTCCCAGCTGACTTAGAGGAGCTGAGGATGGGACTCCGCAGGGGCTCTGATGGGCCATGCCAGGAACAGCCCTTCCCACTGCTTTTACACTCCCAACAGACATTTTCTCTCCCTTGCACCCTAAACTCAATACATGAAAAACCAAAAAACACAAGCACCACAGTAAAAACAACAGAAAGGATTAGTCTGTACAAATTGGTCAAAGTGCAAAAAATACTATTCCAAAACAGCCTAAGTCATGACACAAGAAATGTTAGGTCTTTCCATTGTAATAGACCCTTATTTATCACACTGGAAAGGGTACTTTTTAAAGGCAAATGGCCAACTAGTCCCTTTGATACATGGAGATGCTTCAAGATAGGTATGATATAGAAAACCCAGGCAGAAGATACGTACCGGCTAATCTGACACTTATCTCTCTTACAGCCAACTACTGTCATTTCAGTCTTTGAGAACTGCCAGCTACACTGATAACTGCAGACCTAAACACAGCCGAGGAGAAAGCTTTTGTTTATTAAGCTAGCTTCCTTCATTTTCTTACTGCTCTGGCCTCAGCAGAGCTCTCAGAGCCGCTGCTGTGTGGCGCTTTGTGCTGGTGATGGACTGCAACCTCCCCCCAGACAGCCGCATAGGGTGGCGAGGCAGGCGATCCTCATCTGCCCGCTGGAATGCTTTCTGGGATGAAATGCTGCAGCCCTGCCACAAATCAGACTATTAACTCAACTGGAGCACAGCAGATTCCCCCTCGGAGAGAAAAAAAATCTCCCTGAAGGATGCATAAACCTGCCCGTTGTCTGTTCCAGCCGATACAGGGCTGATTTTCCCAGTGTGGTATCGAGTTCCCAAGGAGCCTATTTATACTGAATTCATCAGTGCTTACTGTGTACCCAGAAGAGTTCAGCTCTGTATTTTCAATCAGTTAGTGGCCATCAAACCCTAATTGGGTTTCTGGAACTGTGGGTGCTTTATCCTCTGTTCAGCAG
>NW_010110964.1:7176-10491 GCF_000699245.1 Pterocles gutturalis
TGAGCCGTTGCTCCGCTAGCTCTGTTCGAGTTGCAGCTCCTCACGTCAGGCAGACGTGCTGGCCCCTCACAGTTGTCAACCAGCCCCCACCAAGGAGACCTCGACCACAGGTCCCTTCCTTTTCCCAAGGGATGTCTTTACCAGAGTCATCACCCAAGAACCATCACCCACATTCCTGTGTCCAGCCCACACCTGCAGTTACCAGTGCTGCAGGTATCTCCACTGCTGGGACTTCCACCCCTTCCAGACCCTTTCTGTAACTCAGAATCTCTGCAAAAAAAGCAAAGCAAAACAATAGCTATTCTCTTTGCCTCTTCCTCCATCTTTGGGTCACTTACCTGGTCAGGCACTTGGGGTTCAAGGAGAGAAACAGACTTGGTAGGGCAGAAGCAAGGAAGATTTCAGTGGATCTGAAAAGGTTAAAAGGATTCCAGCCTCAGGACCACTAAGGTCCAAAGGGTTCAGTCTCTATTTTATAACTTGTAGTTCCCTGTCTTTCTTCCCAAAGTCCTGTGGGCTCCCACGGTTCACACAACAATCCTTTTCTATTTTACTTACGCCACTCAGTTCAGTAAATGCCCGCAGGCTAGTCCGAGCCTTGTTAATACATTCACCCGTGCAACCTCTGGAGAGAAAATAGCTTTTTATCATTAGGTGAAAATGGAACTGCCTGGAATAACAACACAAACACGGGGTTTAGTGCACGAGGAGAGATCCCAGGCCTTTTAGTTAGGAACCTGCCAGACTGCTGCTGACCCAGCCAGGGCTGGAGAATTGCCTGTCGCCGCAGGGAGAGACGCGAGCCCTCGGCCCCGCTGCTGGGCTCCCCGAACAGAGGGGGCGGCAGGAGGATGAAACGAAACAGTTAGAGGGGATAAAGCAGAGTATAACATTTTAATTGATCTAATCTTTGGCTCCCAGTGGAATTTGCAGAGATATCTTACTAGAATTACTCAAGTTTTATCAGGAGATGGCAATACTGGGAAAGTGCTTTTTGGCCGGCAATCCACTGCAGATCTTGAACTGCATTAGCATTGCGACCGGCTGAGCAACAGAGCCCCCACAATAGTTTCAAAGATGAGAGTGAAAACTGGGGAGAGGGAGAGAACACGTGAGATGCAAACCCATCTGGGCTCACAAGTGTATGTGGGCACAAACCCAGGTATATGATAATGCTGCCTGCTGTGGGGTCCCTCCAGCATAAAACCTGTGAGTATCTACCCGTGAGCAGAAAATACAGGACCTACAGAGACAGTAAAAAAATCCATCTGAATGACAGCAGCTTTTAGCTATCCACTCCTCTTCTGAGGCCCATTTCTGCTCTGAGTGCAAACACTCTGAACATTTAAAAAAAATAAAAAATAAAAAAAAAAAACCAAACAAACAACATCAGAGGACAAGGGGGACATGAAATTAATCTCCTTAAAAAAGAGACAATAACCATACAGGTAAAACAAGCTAACAGGAGAGATTAAAAAAAAGCCAAGACAGAGAGAAACCAGGTGGTTTCTCAACATTTTTTTTCCTGACATCCTCTGTCTGAGCAGATGACTGCAAGATCTTTGGAGAGGCAGAAGAATAATGTCTGGCTCTGTCAAGATCCCTCTTTATTCACTGCGGTGAAGGGGTGAAATAACATCAGGTCTGATAAATGATTCATGGAGCCTTTTCTTCTGCTAATCTGTAAATAAATTTTAAAAAGCAGCTTCTTTTTGATGAATATATTCTGCAGCTCGTAAAAACATGTCGGCCTTTCAACACAACACAGGCGCCCTCAGATGTCTCTGGTGCTGCTGTCAGTACCTGGAAAGCCCAAGCTTGGCTTCTTGCAGAGTGCAGGGATGGAGGTTTTGCCGACTTACCTCAGCTGATCCCATGGCACCGACTCCTGGGCTCTGGCGAAGCCTTACCTCATCCCATGCTCACACCTCCACTGCTCTGTTACCCTCTGTCAGTGAGAGGGTAACGTCCCGCAGATTTACAGCTACGAAGGCAAGAAAGTACCTTAATGAACATCTCATAAGACATCCTATATCACAAGCTCTAAATCCTCTCCTCGTTGCACGAGCACTCTCTGAGCACGCACACTTTCCTCTCGCTGTGCGGCAGACGCTTCTTTTCGCACGCTGCTGGAAACAACAGAACCACCCTAACGTGCCCATCACCATGGCATCACATCCCGTTCCCTGCACGTCCTCCTCAAAAACCTTTGATGGAGACAGGCTCCTGCCTGCAACAACATGGACTTGACCCGCTGTACCTAAGCCCTGGTCAGCCGGGCTGCAGCCAGTCTTCATTGCATGGAAACCTGGGACCCCCCCAGACAGACTGCGCTGCTGTTAGTTAGGGGTTGTTTCCCCCCTTATCACCAGGTATCCTGACCTTTCTTTTTTTTGGCCTTTTCTTTTTTTCTCCTGTTTCCATTCAGCTACAGATAGGCAACACCACGGGTGTGGACACGCTCAGGCAGAGACCTGCAACAGCCAAAGCACCTCTTCCCTTCCCTTTCAGCCGGGGTGTTGCTGGGTTTCTCCCCGAGCAGACAGGCCTTGAACTGTCTCACGACTTTTGCGAGTGTGGACAGGGAAGGAAAGAGGAAAAAAAAAAAAAAAAGCATGATTATACAAGGACATCTTTTATTTCAGTACATTCAAGACAAAAAGAAAAGAAAACAATTCAAGAACAGGATGTACCTTCACTCAAGGCTTTCTCTCCCCTGCCCCTCTCCATTGTCTTCTCTTTCCTTTTACAATCAGAAATTGCATAGAATTTGTTTTTCAATCAGAAAATTAAACTTGTCAATGTAAAACCCACGTCTACACCAAGCAGAGGGTGAGCTGCTGCTGTTGCTAGGGAAGAAAATACTTTCCTCACACCAGATCCCGGGCTAATGGTTTTCTCAAATGCTGTGCGGCATCGTCACTGCTAGACATGGGCTGCAAGTCACCTCTGAAGCCGAGGGTGCTCCGTGGGTCACGGACAAGGGGAGCTATGGGCCCGAGCTCAGGGTCACTTGCTGGGGAGCGCGCAGAGCACGGGCTGCAGAGGTTTTGGGGAGCAACAGCGGGCAGCAAATAGCATCCCCCTTCGGCTGGGGAGAAAGGGTCGCCTGCCCCAGCACCCCCGCTCCCGTCTGCTCCCACATCACCTTCCTTAAAAAAGCTCCTCCACCCACAGCCCCAAAACAGAAAGGAAAAAAAAGGCAAAAGAAAACCCCAGAACTGAACAAAAGACACAGAACCCCTGAAATTCCAGGCGTTTCAAGGCCTCTTTGAGTTCACTGTGTTCGTTGGTTGGTTTTTGGCATTTTAATAT
>NW_010110965.1:0-315 GCF_000699245.1 Pterocles gutturalis
GAAGTACAGTAATTGAATTGCTTAGGCCAGTCTTGGAGCTCTTGCCAATTTCTTCTGTAACAGATGAGATGCATTTGGTTGTAGCGAGGGCCAGTTATGAATCAATCAGCCTTCTCCTTCCCACCCATGCTACCCCCTTTCCGTCCCCAGAGGTAGGCCGAGTGTCTTTATATGATACAGTTTGTACAACAGTGAAGGAGTAGATAACTCGCCGCACCCCCTCTCCAACTGGACTTTGGTGATTCAGACATTAGCAGGATCCTCATGACAGAGAGACTGGGCAGAGTGGTCATCTTACACCTGCCTCGGTCGGGG
>NW_010110966.1:0-263 GCF_000699245.1 Pterocles gutturalis
AGGAAAAGGCCTCTCCAGCCGGCAGCGCTGACGCGGAGCGTGCCGGGGCGACAGAAACGTCCCCGCCCCGAGCGAGGCTCTGCCCTCCCTCACGGCCAGGCCTCCTGCGGGGGTGCAGGTGGAGAACAGAACAGATGACTGCGTAGTTTTATAAAACCGGGGCTTCTCTGTGGGTTTAGGGAGAGGAATCTGCTTAGGCTGAAGGCTAGAAGGGCACACACGTCCTGCTGTCCAGCTCTGCTGCGGCTCCGGGCGGGCGGTGG
>NW_010110966.1:297-4222 GCF_000699245.1 Pterocles gutturalis
GTGAGAGTTACCGTGTTCCCTGCTCCACCCACCGAGACCTCCCGGGTCCTGCGAGGGTTATAGTCACTGGGAGGGGAAAGTGTTCTACTCATGGAGCCCATAAGTCCAAAAAAGTTGAGCTATAGCTGTCGAGAGCAGGTTGGTGGGGAGGAGCAGCAGCCCAGGCGACTCCACTCACTCACACTCTCTGAACAATTATTTCTTTCTTTTTATCCTGTCAGTTCTAACAATTTCTTTAATTTTATTTTCCAAAACCAGACTCCATCTCCTCTTCCTGTTCAGTCCGATGTGTGAATCGCCTGACCACGGTGCAGAGTCACTGAGAGGACAAAGCTTATCATTCATCTTCCTTGGAGACACATCCTTCACCCTTCAGCTTTGACCTCCTGTCTGAAAGCATGTCAGTTCGGGATTAACTGTAAGCATGACTTGATTCTATGTTGGAAATTAACCTTGCGTTACTAATTGGTCTCCATTTCAAACAATTCTTTTAATTTGGAATTAACCTGCCAATGTGTGCTGTGATCTCATCAGGTGACAGTTAAAAAGGAGCAGAGACACATCTTAAATACTGTAGTGCTGACCTGACAGGAGAGCTCCCTCTTAAAACAACCACACAAAAAAGGATTAATGGTGGATTTAATTATTTCCCCATCTATAAGCCAAAAGACAGTTAGAACCAGCTGTAGCAAATGACAGCTCCTGGGGCAGAAGAGAGCTGCAGGTGGAAAGATGGAGTCTACTTTTTCAGTGCTGGACTTGAAAAAGTTCTAAGTGTAACATGGGGAACAGGGAAGGTCAGGAGGATAGTCTTTCGACACAAGTTAGAAATCAGAGAAGAGATCAGACCTTATTTTTTCCCACTAATCCTTTTCTTCAGGAGGGAAAGTATCCATAAACGAGGGAGAAGCCAAAAGGCAGAACATATTGTGTAATTCATCTTGATCCTAAAAGGTGAACTCCTGTTGTCCCAGCCACAAGGAGTATCACTGATACTGAAAGAGCCCTTTTCCACTGTTACCTTCTGGACACAGTTTAAACCCCAATCTCATACCACCTGTGGTCCTTAAAGACTTTTTGCCATTTTCATGAGTCTGAAGGGGCTAACCTGACTGGTCTGATCCAGTCCCCACTTTGTATGTGCTTTTCATTAGGTTTGTGTTTGGGCGCAGTGTTTTTGGCTTCTAATACAAAATACTGCATTTTGCTTCAGAAGTTGCCTTCCAGGGCTGGCCAGCTGGCTGAGCTCCGGTGCAGTAATCAAGATGGGTAGGTTGTTCCATTTAGTTCCAGTTGTGAGAGCTGGGTAGTTATGTAAAAGCCCTTTGGGGCTACTTTATGTGGAGAAAGGACCCATGAACAAACTGGTTTGATTTGCTCCAGGAGGCTTAGCTAACAGATGTTGGCTGCATCCCTCTTTTGAGGACTTTTTATTGCCTATTCATGAGCTGACCTTTTTAGCCACTTCCAATGCAGGAAGGACATACATCTACATTTTGTTTGCAGTATTAGGAATATAAAAGGTTGCCTACATGACTGAATGTGAAAATGGACTGGGGCTTCTTATTTCAAGTTCTTTCTCTCTTAAGTTTCTTCTGAAGCCCTTCTATGTTCTGTCTGCAGCTGCCCTTGTGGTGGCCCACAGCTCCCTAGTTTCTCTAGCAATTACTGCTTTCCAAGGTAGAGTCACCAGGGTGTGCAGTGGGCAGAAATGACAGGCTAAATTAAGAGGCTCTCACAGACTTGGAAGATGATAATTTGTCTGTAACAAAACTCCTCATTAGAATACTGTTAATTTCCTTTCTGTGACAATTATAGCACAGCACTAGCTCATATGTGCAATGTGCAAAGATATTTCCCTGAAAAAAACCTATCATTACCACTATTGAAAAACATTCCTCAGAGGAGAAAAATGGGCTTACAGTTTTGCAGCGGTTTTCCAGTTTAGGGGGAATTGGGTGTTAAGGTAAGGTTTTGGGGGTTCTCCCTGTTGTTTATTGCATTTACGTTAGTCTTCCTGCTTAGCCTTTTCTCACTAGCATCTGGAATCAGAGGTGATACAGAGCTCTTGACATGGCCGTCCCCAACTGTGTGGAACCTGTTACCCCTGAAATTCAGCTCATTTGTTCTCTCTTTACTTTAAAAAACTTGCCTCCCTCCTCCCTAAAGACATCTCTAAGTGATTGCAGTTTCTTTCTGTTGGCATAGCATATTTTTGCTTATCCATCTGTTTTGAAGTTTTGATGAGGTTTAGTTTTTTAATCAAAACGAGATTGTTTTTATAAGAGCTGTTTAGTGCCTGGAATATTTTGGCAGCGGTAGTGTTATATGAGTAAAGTGGGTTAGTGCTTCTCAAAAGTGCTGGATTCAGTAGCCTGTTCTTACACTTTGGGAGAGCAGTCTGGACAGGCTCTAGACAAGTGAGAAGTGGATGCTAAAGGAATCACCTTTAAACCTGAAGAAGGTCTACTCTGTTTAACTGATGATGACAGTTTTGGTCCTTAACGGGAGAGAAGCCCTCTTGTTCATCAGTTGCACTGGAGACCCCTGAAGAGCTTTTATTTTGTTGGCATTTTCCCACCTGAATCCTGAGGTAGAAAAGCTTTGTTCTTCAGGTCCAAAGGTCCTGGGTTTACTTCTTGTACTTGCTTTAAAAGTTCATCCAAAATCTTCAAAATACTGGAAGAGACATTTCTTTAAAAAATGTCTTTTGGCAAAGATTGCGATCAGGTGGCCTCAGAACTATCAACAGAGGAAACTTTTTTACCTTAGCACTCCTTGAAGATGACAGATTCCTTTCTAATGTTTCTTCAGGATGGGTCAGCTGGGCAGTACTTCAGGACAAGGTTATCATCTTAACTCTTTCATTTGTTCCCCATATATGGATCATTTGCCGGATTGAGTTCTCCTGTTCTTTCTAAGGAAACAGCTCAGGTGACAGAGATCATTCCCTTTATTTGACCCTGCTCAGCTATGTGGGATGATATTTTAGCCCTGACCTTAAATTAGTGCCAGCCGTGCAGGATGCTCAGATGTGGAGTCCTGCTGTTCCCTGGAAATTGTAGGTAGGTGTAGCTCATGTGGGCACATGGAAAGAAGTTGGCACCATTCCCCTTTCCTGGAGAAAAATCTCTTAGTAACTAAGAAGCTAGGACCCAGCAGCTAAGAGGATGGGCCTGTATGGTTTTCTGTTGCTGTGTGGGACAAATTTGGTCCAGATCAAAAGTAGCAGGTAGTATGGAGTTCGTGACAGCTGGGGATGGGAGAGACAGTCTCTGCTGTATGCAGTCTCTGCTGTATGCTCTGCTACTGCTGGATGGAAGATCTCATTCCTGATCCAGAGGTATTGTCTGTTTGCATTTTTTTCCTTTTTTGTTGTTTGTTTTTTAAAAGAGATTTCTGTGGAAAAGAGGATCTTCTAGCTTGGCTCTGTCCTTGTGGCTGAGGTGTGTCTGATCTGGTATCGCAGCTCTGGCGTCAAGAGAACATGGCCTGTGGCACTGGAGTCTCTCTGCGCTGATTCTGGGCTCCATCTGGCTTTGGCTGTCGGTGCAGCAGAGAGCAGTGGCACTGGCACCGTGTGGATCAGCCTGGCTCTGCTTGCCCTTCCCCCATGCCAACCTGCTATTTCTGTACTTGATTGGAAGAAGCTAAAACTGCTGGATTTCTGCCTTCAGTCAAGGCATTCCTCAAGTTCCTAATCCAGGCTCCAGATGGTTAAGATACCCATCTTGACAGAGAGGAACAGATAATTATGGTAGCAAAAATTTAACCCCCCCACACCAGCCCCTAATTGTGAGGCTCTCCAGACGGAGAAGTTAGCTTCAGAAAGCCCCGACCCCCGGCAGGTCTTGCCCACTGCCCACACCTGCTCAGCGGGACCGGGAGCGGCAGGACCCCGACGGCAGCACCCGAGAGCGGGGCC
>NW_010110967.1:0-440 GCF_000699245.1 Pterocles gutturalis
AAAGAAGTCACCCAGAAAGATACAGTGACGCTCCTGCTCACTGTGCAACTCTCTCCATCTCAGAAGTAAAAAGATAAAGACCTACTATTGTTCCTCCAGCATTTGAAACAATTCCTTTCTAGTCTAATTGCTTAAGAAGAGCTCATGAACAGCTACTCTAGCAGGACCAGCGATTACGGGGTAACACTGGCAACTTGCACATCATAAAGTCAACTTTATCTATGACTGTATCTAAAAGAAGGGGACACCCTGCCTTGGCTCCCCCCAAGTCCCAGCTGCAGTCAAGCTGCCTGGGCAAGCACTGCAGTTTAGCGGTGACAGTAAACAGCACCATCCAGCCTGAATGCAGATCAGTCATAGAAAAAGAGAAAGAATTTCTTTTCAAAGCACCTACACATTGAAGGCCAACTAAAATTCACCAAAATACTGTTCCATCAACA
>NW_010110968.1:0-24182 GCF_000699245.1 Pterocles gutturalis
TAAGACAAGATATAGAATACAGTGGAAACGCTGATACAATGAGCACCTCACCACCACGAGCTTCACAAAAGACACCCCTCTCCTGGCTAGCTTCCCCTTATATCCAGGGCATGATGTCAGCATGGTACCTAATATGCCTTTGGCTATGCCCCCTTCCCAGCTTCTGTGAAGAATTAACCCTATCCCAGCTGGACGCAGGACAACTATTTAGAGCAAGTTTTTGAAATTTGGCCTGGAAACAACTGTGAGATAAAAAAATGAAAACTGTAACTTTTTCTTCTGAAATTCAGTTTAGGTTTGGGTGACGTGTAGTATGGAATTAATATCAGTCACGCTTTCAGTAACGTTCTGATCTCATGTTAAGACAACATACCAGGAACAGTATGCATCAAGACATAAGTCTACAAACCATCTGAAAGTAACTGTAGCTGGTTGCAATGGTTAGGTTTTTTCCTATGAATTTTTATTTTATTAGCAAAATCCAATTTCTTAAACCTGAAGTGTTGTATTTAAAGATCCTGAAGCTCAATGACCTTTAAGCCATAAGTCCATTCAGGTACTCTCTGTGGGAGCTGTTGGCTTTACTCAGGAACACGGATGGAAAAATAATACATTTCAAAATAGTTGTAAAATAACCATGTATCAACTAATTTTTTTTTTTTTAATTTAGAAGAGAGATGCTATTTCCAATAAAAAATGTCACATGGGAATAAAAGTCTGATATGATGGAAAGTTCCTCCTTACTCGCCAAAATCTGAGAACTGATAGCTCTCCATATTAACAAACCCCCTACACATTTGAGAAATCTGTGTTGTGCTAGTATTACGAAGTTAGCTAATAACTTTCTTTTTATTTGAGCATCTGAGAAAAAAAATCTGATAGATTATCATATTTTACTTTAAATACTTGATTTTTGTCCAGAAAATAATGTTTCAGAATTTAACTGTGAATTAACTAAAAAGTAGGTGCTGGCAGAAATGTTGCTTGGTGCTGCCATGCAAATGACGATACAAATCTTACATTTGTATCCCACAAGATGTCACAAATCCAGTTATACTTTTGATCTAATGAGATATATTAATCTCTTTTTTCCACTTTCTACTATCTTCATCACCAAATTAGAACCCATACATTCCTGATGGCAATCAGGCAACCAAGACCTGTGTGTTGGAGAGTTTTGTTTGTAACGTAGAGGCCACAAATAACATCTCATTTAACATGTGATATTCCCACACATTATCTCTTTTCTCTCTCCTTGTGACCTGCAGCAAGAGGAAAGGATGAAAAAGGAAGGAAAAAAAAAGCCCAAAACCAAACAGTTTCTACACAACTGGTAGAGATACTGGAAGACATGAGGTCACATGGAAATTATAGAAGCTGTACACAATTAAAAGCAGCTTTTCTGTCCTTGCACATTTTCTTGAACATCTCTACTCAGCTACATCCACAGATGAGTTGTGCATTTTGTATTCCATACGCTGACTATATCAGGGCCAAAAATCCTTCTCAGAGTTTCTATTTCACTAAGTTGCTTTGTAAAATCAAATTGAATATTGGTTGCATAATGGCGAATTTGTATATTAGGGCTTTAGAAGTGATTACTATTCAACATTTGCAAAGGTAGTAACAGGGAGATTCCACTTGCAAGAATTCTTTCTTAAGGAATTACTGAAACTCTACTGAATTTGGGCTTCTCAGAAGAGAACATGGCTTTTCAGTAGAACAGGCCTAAAATCCTAGGCTTCAGTTAATTTCTTTTCCTGTGTGGAATGCAACTTATATACCCAAAAAAGGATATATACCCTTGACTGGAACTTGTCACAAGACCCCTAGAACTCCAGAACAAAAGAACAGCTTGGCTTCCATTTGACAACTGCGGTTTAACTGAAGGATAAAAGCAGGTACTTTTGGTGATTGCCAATATAGTATATACAGTCATGTACAGCACTATGGTGTTACACGTATATGTCCTTAACTGAGGTCAAGTGGTGTCTACTTTTCATGACAAATGTTTGTAAGAACCCAAAGAGAATTATTCTTGGTTTTGTATCCATTTTTTTCTAGCTTGTTTGGCCTGTCTTCATCAACTATGTTTTTGTGCAACACTCTTCCTTATGTCATCTGACTTTGCAAGGTTTTGGTTAAGGCTCTCTCCCATTTGAGATATCTTCAGTTTCAAACTGGCTGCGAGATAACAGATTCTGCTGTAGCTTTGAAACAGTCAGATAGCACACCAAGTCTGACATAGTCTGTATTCATCAGATGTACACAATATGTGCAGATACTTTGGGAATGTGCATCACCTAAAGCAGCCCCTTCTCACAGAGATAAATGAGTGCTCGATATTTGGTCTGTGTTACTCTTGAAAAGTCCTTTGCATATTAAATCATCTCTTACAGAAAACATAACTAAGATATGATTGTAAAGATCTGGGTCCTACTTTTTTCTTTTTTACACTAGACAATCAATCTGCAGCCCACCTATCTTTTTGACAGGCAGCTACTGTCAAATCACGTGCAAAAAAAAGAGAGTTCATTAAAAATAACACATTTTTACGAGGATGTCTTACCCCCAGTGAAAGCACAAAAAAAAAATTGCAGAATAAAAGGACATATGAAAAGAAAATCTTGAGGAATAGGCTCAGACAAGCGAGAAACACAGAGAACTATAACAAAAGGAGTTCATCTAGTAAACATATCAAAAACAGACAGTAAAATTAGTCAAGACAGTTCTTCAAGCACAAATGAGATGGCAGACTTAATGAGAGGAAAAACGAAAAAAAAAAAGCACTAGAAACAGCTCTCATGCATTTTGCATATATAGCAATAATATAGAAATTACTAGAAAATTGTTTGCAGTACCCATTTGTTTTAAGAAAGTAAAAGACTTTTCACATAGAGGAGATAAAGCAAAATTAGACGGGAAATTCAATACTGAATATATTTCTTTGGTTCTATTCCAGCTTCTTTGCTTCCTTGGATGCCCTCTTTTCTTTTAAAATACTTTTAAAGTCTTTCTCTGTAGCAGATCTTTACCCTATTTAGCTTACATTTTAAGACCAAAGTTACTGTACCTTTTATTCCATGATAGATATTTGCAAGCCTGTAGGTGCTAATGGTGCAGAAGAGTGCATATGAGCTTATATGATCATTGTTGAATCACAGCATGGAGCCACTGATAATATGAATATATACACTCTAGTTTTACTGAAACAGACTTTGAACTGTCATAGTTTTGGATATCAGTTGGTCAATATTTAATTTCAAGGAAATTATTTTTGTGTGTGTGTGCCAAAAGAAAATATAATGTTAATCCACTGAGACTTGGCTACCACGCTGTTTCAAATAAGATTAAAGGGATTGCCTACCAGGGTGAAGTTCTATTAACTTTATGAATATTCATTGCTATATTGAAAAGTTTAAGGCAGACTGAATTTCAGTTAATTACTCACAGAAAGTAATCTTCTAATTTAAAAGAATACTGTTAATTAGATTTTCAAGGAAAAAAAGACTGTGAACCCAAGATTTTTGTACAAAGAGAGGGCTTCGGGCAGCTGAGTTTTACAAAACATAGAAGTGATCAGATTAATTATGAGGGTTAAATTAGTTACTAGTTTGGTATGAAGATATTTTGCAGTTACAAGATAGTAGCAGAATGTTTTTAAAGATTCATTGCAGATGAATATTCTCAACCAACCAGAAGTTCCTGAATATCAGTTTAAAAGCTACAGAATCCCTGCCCACATCAGACAAAAGTAAATTATTTAAAAGACTGAGCTATATAATGCAAAAACACAAACTAGAGGTGTCAGAGTACCATAATCATCTGTATTAGACAGCCTATAATAAAAACAAAACAAAACAAAAAACCGAACACCTCCCCTCACCAACAAACCTTCCTCCACAGTATCAGAAGACAGCACAGCTCATACCAGTACTGTAGTGAAGAGTGGCTACAATGTGTTGCCACCACACAAACAATCACTTGTTAATAAATGTGTAAATGATGTTAGCAAAGCAGCATTTTCCTTATAATGCCTTGCAAAGTGCACTGCTTAATCTGTTTTTCCAGCAACACCATTAACAAGGCATACTGCTGGAATTCATTAAGACACAGAAAAATTATCAGTGGTAATGAAAAACACTGATTCAGTTTCTTTGTTAGGAATTGCTTGTATTCAGGGAGCTCAAGGTTAGAAGCTACTATTTGTCTCATTTTCTGTTTATTGCAGGCTGAAATAATCTAACAGTTGTCCATACATAAAAGAAAAAAAAAAGCTGTGTTTGACTAGGAACCTGAAATGATAGGACACTAACTCCTTTCATTAACTCATCAAAGAGCAGTCCTACTCTGCCGTAAGAGTGCTGCTGTGAAATGGATGTAAAGCGTTAAAGTTTAGTAGGATGTTTTATTTGGCAAACAGGAGGTTAGAGAGAGAGAGACTCTGTAAGAATGGCAACAGTAAAATAAATAAATTATTTCTCCTCATTAACTTCCACTTGTAGACAGTTTCAAAATAGCATGTAGTTAAAATCTGTCACCCAGGCTATGCTGGTAGAAAGAAAATTGACTTTGATTATTTACACCAAAGGTTAACTATCCTTTTAATAAAGATGCTTCTTTTCATACTTAGAATCTATAAAAAAATCAGGTTTCAATCTTTAGTGTTTTTTTTTTTTTCTTATTAACTATTCAAATAAGGAGCCCTTTAGTAGTCTGTTATGAAAGTACACCCTGAAGTGAATGAAAAGATTTATTAAAGTTACTGGAGAAATCTCTCATTAACTTCAGAGGATCTGAAACTGCTTCAGAACATTTTAGAAAGTTTTGTTACTTTTTTTCATTATTTCATTAAGTTTGTTTTCCAGTCTGCTGAATAATGTATCTATTTTGTTCAACATTGCAGGAAAAGGCACAAAATAAAACTGATCAGCTCTGAGGGTCAATGCACATCCTCTATATTATTGATCCTGATAAGGTTTAAACTCTTAAATGTAAACAATCAGTTGTGCGGAAGTGCTCATTCACCTCCTGGGCTGATCTCTTCTAGGCTGTTGTTAAAGTAGGAGCGAGCCCAGGTGATTAATCTATAATTACATGGATCCAGTTGTTTTGATATTTCTCACAGCTAGTGTAGTTCTGCATCATTTGTGGGACAGATGTCTGCCCCAATACCAAGTAAAGGCAAGTTGTTGCACTAGAGATTGTTCTGCTTGGGTATCTACTATATTGGAAATGGGTTTTGCATACTTCTGAAAGCATATTTTCCTAAATTAAGTTCCCTGTGAGTTTGACTTTGGAAGAAACAAAAATTATAAAGAGTAATGTCAATCCTCCAGAATTACAATAAGAATATATAATATAATTCCAGTCATTAATATTTCTCTAATGATTACATAGCTATCTAAATTGCAGTGAGATACGCTCCCTGTTCTTTGAATCAAAATCATTTGTATTAGAGTACTTACTCCTTCCTTCCTTAATTTACATTGTGTGATGTTTCTGCCTCATATATAAAATAAAAAACCTGGCAAACTGATTTTGAAATTGTGCATACTCTAATCACTAAACTTAGAGTTGGAAGCAAAAATCAATGTTTTGCTGGCTCTTTTGAATTAACATGCCACTTTTTATTCAAAGTGGATTACCATTCCTTTGGCAGAAAGAAAAAAACACAGACCTGGATAGATACTGACAAAGCAACAGAATATTTTTTGGGCCAAGTTTCTGACGTTAATTTCCTTCAGGCATTAACAATGAGAAATAATCTGCACACCACAATGAAGCTAAATGTACTGCCAAATTATTTTTATTTAAAGGTTATAGTAACTGAATATAATTTTCTTTGGAAGGAGAAATTGGGTGGAATTAGTATAAGTTGTGGAGAGACGTGACATCTGAAGAGTTAACTGCTGTGCATTCACTCTGCCTTTTTTAGTTAAGGACATTGCATAATAGAAAAAACACTGTATACTTGCAGCCAGAAACAACTTCTGACTTTAGGTGTCAAGAAAACTGGAAAAGTAGCAAAACTTATCCCTAAGGAGTATAATGTGTCCTAAACGAATAACAAAGTAGGAAGCATGGACTTTGCTGAAATAGTACTGAGAACTTTTGAAGTCACTGAGAGACATAGCTATCAGAATCCCTGAAAATCAGATTGAGTAATTATTAATTAAAATTATGCTAGATTAGCATATATAAGTCACACTCTTATTTTATCCTGACACTTTTGTGTATTACTTGGCAGCGGTCAATGAGCCACTTTGTACTCAAAATGTTACTTAGAATTTTTATTAGTACAGTGGCAAGGGACCATATTAAAAATCTGTAAAAGTCAATAGAAAAAAGTCTGGTCTAGGAGATAAACACTGAGACATTGTTTATTACAGATAGAGAGGAACAGACCTAACATCCCCATTTTAAAAGGCAAGGAAAAATCTGCTTTAAATTTAAAAAGAAAAAATAAACAAGGTAATCTGTTTTCCAATACGTAATTCTTTTCTTATTCTTTGATTTCCTTTGGTTTTTAAAATGTGCACAACTGTGTTGAACACGATCACCTACACAATACAGAACAACTCTCATTTAAAAAAAAAAAAATGTATTAAAACTGAAACAAAGTAAGAAACAAAACCTTTTATCGTGTGATGTCTGAGCAAAATAACTTTACAACATTCATTTTACTTTTCCATGTTTACTACCAAAGAATTCAGGGACGGATATTTAAGTTTAATAATCATCTGAAACCACCTCCAGCAAGGTTTTGAACTTGAAATGTCTTTTTTGGGAAAATTGGGAAAAGAAGCAATTCAGTTATACTTTGTTTAAAAATATAAAATTATATAGATCTTTCTCCCACCTCCAGTATAACAACTTAGAATTAAAGTTTAAAAAACCCCCTAAAACCAGACAAAATGAGATGAAAACATGCAGTTGCAGATCCCAATATCTCTAGATACCCAAGAGGAAACAGCAGCAATATCTCTTTAGAAGTGACCTGAAACTGACACATTTTAAAAAACATCCAGTATCAGCCAATCATCATATTTTTGACTAACTCTACTTTAAGTTATCTTGAAAGTTTCGTTTCTACATGAAAAGTTTTGATGTGTAATAAATGCAGCAAAAAAACCCCAAGGTCAGACAATAACATTACATCAGAATACAACATGAAAAAAATATTTTAAAGAGGAAGACTGCAGTTTATAAAATTAAAATATGACACATACCTAGCAGTGCTAGCTTAAGTATGTACAGTGAGTACAATTTTTTAAGGTGTTTTCCATGAATTAGGAAGAAAAATTTTACTTTCTTTAAAATCTCAAATGTTTCTGAAAATTCTGCCTAGATTAAAAAGGTACTGTATGATCTTCAGGCACTACATTGTATACTATATTCCTCCATCATGCCATATTTAGCATTGTAAAGCAATGATAGAGGGACAAAAGAGCCTCTATTCAACAGCATTTATAACTGAACATGGTTCCTTATAGATGTTAAAGAAAATACGTGGGAAATACATTATTCGTAAAGCAATGTAAGGACATATAAATAACAAATTCACTCTCTGGAGATCTACTGATGAAAATTTTTCAAACTGTGAAATTTATGAATTCAAGAGTTAGTTACTGATTTTTTTAAAAAACATTATGAGAAAATTAATATTCTGAAAACAATTAGAACTTTTTAAAAAATAACTTCACCATAAATTCTTAAGAACCTTACATAGTAAGAGGAAAGAAAAAAACCACAAGTTACAATGTCAAAGCAGAACTGTTTTGATGGACCAAAATAATGTTTATTCATTCCTATCATTGCGTTTTGATGATTTGACGTTTTCATACCCTATTTTTAGATCAGGACTGTGGATTTTTTAAAACTTCTTTAACTCTAACAATAGTTTAGGTTTTATCTCACAGAAGCTTAAGGACCACCACCATCTCCTTAGGTCCTGAAACAGAAGATAACCTTTGTTTTTGCAATGGCACTATAGAAACTGTATTGACAGTTAAAAGAAATAACAATGTTGTATGGTCCTTTAAACTGAAGCCAAAGCATACACTCAGTTTTGGTGTCTTATCTGTGTGTCGTGTTTTATAGGACTTATGGTTCAACAGTGAAGGGGTTTTTTTACTTTTTTTTTTTTTAAACTGTGATGTTAATGAATTAGTAATTTTCTCTGTTGGGTGAGGAGAATGGGACTCAGAGATAATAACCCTGTATTTTCTAACAGAAAATAATGAAAAATATATTACTATATATTACTATAACTTACAGTTAAAAAAGTAAAGTAACCATTTCTGAATTTTTGTGCAGTAACATGATTCATGCAGAGTTTAAGATATTATGCTGTGGTATAAAGTCTTAGCTTACAGCAGTTTTCTACAATCAAATAATGCCTTCCTCATTTAGAAGAAATATGGCCTTCCAAAAATCAAGCTAAGCCTATTATATCAAGCCACAAATAATGCTCAATCACCGTGATTTCTGGCTTAGTGACAACACTTTATTCCAGCTGCCAGAACGAATTTTCAGTCCCTGCAGATCCTCTTCTTTTGTCAGTACTGTCACTCAGGCAAAGAAGAGGATCTTTACTTAGCTGAGGTCCATGTGCCCCCTCTGAACTATTAGTTTCAAAGAAGATGCTATCCACATTGTTTAAAAAAACAAGAAAAAAAAATGAAGAAAAAAAAGAAACAAAAGGCAAGCTTAAATCTCTTTTTCTATCTAGGAAAAAAAAAAAAAAAGATTGTTTATGAAGGAACCAGTCAATAAAGCTTTTATGTAGGCTTTTCTGAATAAAAAAAGTAGTTCTCAGGTTTAACTTTACTAAACCTGATTGTAAAAAAATGCATTCTTCTATATTAGAAAGGCCAGATATTTTTGTCAAATGAACATAAAAACTGGGGTCAATTTTCTTCTCTCCATCAGTTTTGCTGTCATTTACAGAAACACAGTGTTATGTGTTCAACAGATTACAGCATTCAGACCTGCTTAACACATCCTATCATGGGTGGTGTGAAAGCTATCATGCTCAGCACCAATGAGCAGCCTCTCCTATCAGAGAATGCAGACCAACAAAAATCTGTTCCATGTTCTTAATATACCAAAATTCACTCTGGGAACAAGTAAGTCTTTGGTAGCTGTTCTGACTTGACATCATCTATTAGCGTAATGTTGGGATACTATCAGTAGATATATATAGAGAGAATAAGGTTTTGTGAACAAGGTATTTTCTTTAGGCTTCCTGTACTGCAGTAAATTTCCTGAAGCTTTTCCAGTTTTATCTCCACTAATGTCATGTATGCTATTAAATCAAGAAAAATTAGAAAAGAAAAAAAAAAAGGCAATAGACGGTTCTGCTTTAATTGCTGAAATTCTTGGAATGGTGTAATTCTCAATTTCAGGACTTTACAATGGGTCTCAGGAAGCCTGAAATACATTGAAAGGATATTATATCAATTGCTTTTACCTACTTTCTAAGTGTTTAAAAAATTTAGTCAATACTTTAATGGCATTTTACGAGACTAATGTGTAGAGGTATGTCTGTATAACATTTTAAATGATAAAGCAGGACTAAATTGCTCTGTAGAACTTCATGGTAATTGTTGCAAATTTTGAAAAATACTCAAGGAGTTCCCAGTGTTTCAAGTTAAATATGTGTGTAATTATGCTACTGTTGAACTCTGCCTTGTAACGTAAATATTCATGCAATTACTCCAAGATATACAATATAGCAGTTACTATGTGCGCACACACACAGTTATAGCTATCAATCTAATTATTTCATATTTCTGATAGCAGCTGAAAGCTATAAACACTCATTCTCAATAAACCTTGCTTACATGTTGTGAAGATCTGGACCCAAGTAAGTAAAATATTTTATGTGTTGTTTTCAGGAGGTATGTTTTGTCTGAAGGACTTCCAGTATTTAAAATTCTTTAGAGTATTCCTGTGCTAAATGCAGCACTGGCATTAAAAGGTCAGAAAGCAGGTGCATCTCTGAAATTGCATGAGTTCCCTCAAGTTGGCATTTTGTGGATGTACAAAATATATAATAATGGGGAGGAAGAAAAGGAGTATGTCAGGCAGTTTATTCAAAGATTAAGCACATTTTTCCCCACCCTATTTTTCCTTTGTCCTCTATTAGATACTGTAATTCCATGTACTTTAAATAGCTTCTAAACATCAGGTTGTTAGAAGTTATACTAAATAATGATCTGTCATTAAAAAAAAATCCTGTATGGAAGTAGTGCTATCAACATTGCATTACCATAAATACTTCCCTATTGATTGATATATGATATGATATGATATGATATGATATGATGATATGATGGCAATTTCAAATTCTTGTTACATTTTAATTTGTGTCTTTAATTTTAATAGACACATTTATGTCTGTATAACATCTGCTGGTATTAAGTAACAAAACTAACTAGAATTCCTCTACAAAGAACGCATTTTTCACTTAACAAATTACTGTCTACTGTTAGAGTTGTAGGAGCACTTAGAGTAAAACTTCTTAAAAATGGATAATCACACAAAATCTACTTTACCCATTATTGTTGTCATCTATTCTAACCTCACATGATGCTTTCAGTCAAAGCATGAACTCCTCTTCAGTTACCATGTGTAACAATGACTGAATAGTATTTGAAATTGATGTGTCACTGATTGCATGCTAAACTTCTGGTTGTTCTGTGGCCAAAGTCTGTTCTCCACAAAAAGCACTTGGGGAGAATCCAGCTTCTTTATGAGAATACTTAACTAATGAGATAATAACTTGATGTCCTAGACAGAGAGGTTACTTCTTCAGATAGATTATATGCTAATTATAACTTAATTAGCCAGACAGGAAAAAAATACAGACTTGTATCTCTGTGGTTGTGCAGCAATAGGCATGTTATATGATTGTGCCTAACCACAGAGGATGTAACATCATTTTGTGGAAAATAATTTTAGGACTTGTCATTGTATTTCTGTTCAGTTACAGACTGTAGTGACAAAGTTTTGTGGAGATTTTTTTTGTGACTCCTTTTTGCAATTTTGTTTATATGCAATTTTTGTTTAATGCAAACTGTAACACAGAAATCATGTTTTCTTCATACGGTTTTAGAAAACCTGAAGTCTTAGCTAGACTCCTCTGAAAACCTCCTTAGTCCTTGAACTTGTTCTTTTGATGCAGTGAAATATAGTACTCAGGACGGAAATTGTGTGATACTTAGTCTATCTAGACAGAAAATAAATATGTAAAGTTTAAAAACATTTTTAGTCTTTCTAAGAACAAAATGAGAGATAGAACATACCAAAATTTGCCCAAATTCAAGAATGACTACAAGAATAGATTGAAAACTTATTTTTGCTTTGTGTCAGATTAAGTTTTCCTTTAGATAGGATCAAGGTGCTGCAAAGTCAATATATACCACTATAATTCACACAGAATAAAAATATGTAGATATAAGAATTGAATGAGCTCCAAGTACCAATTCTAAAATAATGCAGTAGACAAGAAAAATTTCAGACTGGAGAACCTAAGAGAGTACAATGCTCTGATTTAACAAAATTGACTTATGGAGAAGCTTTGTGTATGGGGAAGAGAAAAGCAAAAAAGGTACATGAAAAAATTCTTATTTAATCAACTCTATTAGAAAAAAGATTGTACAAAATTCAGATAATAAAGAAATTCAAAAGGTATAAAATAAAGTAAATTCCATAAGTAAAGAACACTTTGTAAGATCAAACATATATAGAAAGAAAAGATTAACTCCTTTGAGCATGTAGAATGTGAAATATTAAAAAAACTATTGCTTAGTCTTCATTTAAACATCAAATCCTCAATGAAAAAAATAATTTTCTCCTGTTCTGTGGCAACTCTGCAACACCAAAGATTAAATTAAAAAAAACATATACACATATACATATACATACATATTCCATTGCCCTGAGCTAGATACAAGAATACAACTCCACCGGGGTAGTGGGGTGGAGAAGGAGAACAAGGAAAACAATGAAAAAGACACAGATTTTGCTGTTGGTACTATGAAGCATCTGGTATTAACACTGTGCACCACAGCACATTCTAGAACAATAAGATTTTATATACATAATTTTTTAGCAGTATGAAACAGAAGAGATCTTCAAGGTCTGTTTGCATTGGTCACTGGGGAGAGTATGTGTGCTTGTGGAACGAAGTTTATCATCCACAAGCATTGGTAATATGGAAGATCTTTTGAACACTTCTATTAATTTTTTTACGACATGGCTCACAGAGCTTTTTGGTGTTTGAAACACACTTTTTATTCCAGTTTGAGAATACCAAGATAATTTGTTATGGATAAGTAGAGAAGATTTTTAAGGTCCATAACGTTCTATGAAGATAATATCCAGATATGAACTGTCTGGAGTAAATTTCCTGGTTGGTATATTATGCAAATGATCTAATTAAGAGATTTTATAGGACTTTTTTTTTTTTTTAATACACATGGCTCATTGTTGGAGATAAGAGGCTAAAGCATTTCAATCTAATGACTAGCTTTCCATTGTGACTTGACATGTACAAGAAAAGGTGATCACTTTGAAAATGTAACCTTACTTAGCATTCATTCTTTTAATAAACAAACAAACAAACAAACAAAGAAACAGAAACCAAACAAGACTTGCTACACCTGTCAAAAGGTTTCAGCTTCCAGAACATTCACAAAAATTCCACACAGCGGTTAAGGTGCTAAGGGCCACAAAAATCATAAAAACAAAGATGTTTTCAAAAGTTTTGCAAAAAGTTCTTCCTAGCTCAAACTTTGTTGTTTTGTCTCTAAATTTGTTTTGTTATTATTTTGTAGCTTATAAAAACTGGCATATATTCCTTCTATTTTTACAAGTTAAAAAATATTTAGGTCTTGATCAAATAATTGGCACGTGTCTTTATTTTTATTCAGTTGTGTAATACTTCACTCTAGAGAGGGAGAGAGAAACGATTGGTAGCATATAGTGTTTTATGCAGGGCAACCTGTTCAGGTGAGTATATGTAATAATAACTTTGCTGTTAGGAAGCATAGCACAATCTAGGGGAACTGAACCAGAAATTTCTTGTGACCCTTCCCAGTTTTCACTGGACAATGGGAAAATGGGTACCTCGTGCAAATCTTGTGTGACTGGATTGCTTTTGGTTGCTATCTGAAAATATTAGCTGAAGTTGAAAGGGTTGACAGTGGAGAAAGAGAAGGAAAAGCAAAGCTGAAGTTGAAAGGGTTGACAGTGGAGAAAGAGAAGGAAAAGCAAAACATTGCAATGGAAGACTTAAATGCTAAACAGTTCTATTACGTGAGAAAGAATTAACTACACTATATAGAACCACATCCTTCCATCAGTTCCTCTTCACCCTCACTGAACACCATGTGTGTAGTGTATTAACAGTGTCAATTTTAAAGAAACAGAAGCATTGAATGGGAAAGTCTATCACTAGTTGGATTCATTGTTTAAGAAGTTTATTTTTGCTGGCATCTCATTTCCTTCTGTTTGGCAGGAAAGGAGAGAAGAGATCTGATTTAGTATCTTGATTAACACAATGAAAACACATCACCTAGAAGTGATTAAATGAAATCTTACTTCATATAAGTAACAAAGGATTAGAAAACATATTTCTCTTTTATGAAAGGTTATGTTAAAGGTTATTCTATTTCTTCAAAAGTCACTCTGCATTCTGCTTGATTCACTCTTCATACTCTATGCTGCATATTATCTTAACCTCAAGATTTCCATTACTTTCCACATTCTGGGATAGTAAGTTCTCCATAAGCATGGGTCAAATCCTCCTCATTTTTGGTGGTATCATTCTGGGAAAATAATGTTGAAAGCAGTGAAATGACTTTGTAAACCAGGCTTCAAGAAGCATGAGAATAATTACAATTACTTATATTGGTTATAGGCAAGACCACGTTTCACATGTTTTATACCGCTGCATCTCCTTTGATTTACTGTCAAGATCAATTTTGTTAATATTTCATCTTCGGCATCATTTCTTTTTATTTTGTGGTCTTCACTGTAGAACCTCATATGAGCATGTGCCTTCCACAAAGACAAAACTTTTTTACAAATGACAGAAAAAAATAGCTTATTCTTTTCTATTTCCAAAACTCAAAAAAGAAGATTCAGCTTTCTGTACTGGCTCTAATTGGACTGATAAGGCTTGAAGGGTTCACATATTAAACTTTCGCATTTGTCTTAAGTCTTCTGTTGTTTTTGTCTAAATTTATGGGAAGCTGCTGCCCATAAAGCTTATCACAACATTGCCCTCTTAAGACCGATCATATTCTGTGGCAAAACTGTTTGTAACCAGGGCCACTAATGCCCAATTAGTACTAATAATTGCAACTGCAGCAATTGCAAACATGTCTGAATTTTGTCTACATCTTTTGATTTAATCGTATGATGTAATTCAGAGCCGTATATATAATTAAATATCATATATACAGAAAATCTGTAGCATGCTGATCTCAGAGGAAAAACATCGTGATAAAAAACATCTGAGTAAACAAATGCACAAGATGAGACAGATAATGCTTGTAAAATGCGTAATTTGAAAACCATTATTTCAGGGACTGAAACAATCCATACCAACATTTAATTAATAAAATGGTTATTTCATTAATTTCATTGTCTCCTCTCTTTTTCTCATTCCTTCCCTCTCTTTTTTCTTTACTGTTTTGCTCTTTCTTTGTACATATAAGCTTTAACTTATTCTTAAAAACATACTTTAAGAGACTACATTTATTTTCATTTAATTTACCCAAAGGAAGCTGGTTTTGTTGTTTTGAAATCAATATGTAATATCCTTAGGGAGATATTTACATTCCAGGTTGAAAATAAAGTGGGTTCTTTTTTTTTTTTTTTTCACTATCAATCCTTTTTTTCTTGTGGTACTGAAGATCCACTCCAGAGAATCTGTTAATTCTTATTTTACTCTTCACACACTCAAAGATCTCCAAAGGTGACACTTATTACTTCAAATGTGCACAACACCTCTGCACAGATGAAGTAAGTTTGCAGGCAATGAGAACAAATTCACTGTGGCAGTGAAGTTCCTCTGAAATGACTCTGTACCTGCGTTTTCATTTTTCATTTTTTTAATAGACAGTATGTTTTTTATAAGAAAGGCCAATATGCAGTAAATGTGTTGGTAAATCTATTGACAGTTTCTTACTTTTTTTTTTTGAAGAATATAAAATTATAGGAAAAATGTGCAACAAAGCTACACACAACATATAGGGAACATGTGAGGATGAAAAAATAACTTAGGTTTCTACAAATAATCTATTACAAAATTTCTACATTGGGAAGAATTCACTGCATCAGATATTTTGCCATGAACGTTACATAGCCAAAGTCATTAATCCTGTTTGTTGATTTATTTATTCATGAGCTTTTTAAAATGTGAAATGCACTGCTGGACAAAGAATTTTAAGAATCTAAATGCACAGGTGATATAACACCAATCTTTTACACAGTATTACTTACATACTTTGTTTCCATTCTTTTTATGAATGGCATGTGATCGCATTTGTATGGAAGTGTATATTCATACAGATTTAAACTGACTTCTCTTCACAGCATAATATAGAAGTGTCATTAATCCTGCAAATTTCAGCTTGTTTCTCACTTACCAGTAGCCATTAACATGGCATCAACCCTGAATGTGTTTTACCTCAAATACTGCTGTACAATTCATACAGTAATCATCTAAATTTTCTGAACTGGTGCAGAACCCTACACTGAAGATTCACGGGGAAAGTGTTTGAGGGCACGTCCTCTCTCTCATCGGCTTTCTGCTGCCCATTCACTTTCCCCACATTCCCTTCCTGTGGCATGGTAACTCAGAGGCTGGATACCAATATAAAAATCACAGCCACTTTTGTGCATGTATTAGTATCCTGTTTGATATCTCTGTAGCCCCATCGGTGCTAGCATTCCTTTTATTTGATCCAATAGGAGGAAAGGGGAAGCTAGAAGAAAAATAGGGAGTTGGTGCCTCTTAGCCTACACCAGTTATGGAAATCAAGATAGAGTTGCATATAACTGGAGAAGTGGAAGAAGGAACAGGTGCCAGGAAGCCTGGATAAGGTCAAGCTGTCTCATCACAACTAGAAACAAGTCCTCCCGTCTCTGACTGTCTTTAGTGTGCCCTCTCTTTAGGCCAGTTATACAGACCAGTCTGAAAGACGGAGAGAGCAAGATGTTATTCTATGATTTACCATCACAAATATGGACAGGACTTTTGCAAAGCTGTAAGAAAGTAAACAATAAAGAAACAACATTTTTAGAATATTAGCTAACTCCTTCTGAGAAATGCACTAGCTGAATTTTAAACTAACTTGCTAATTTACAAATTAAAAACTAGCATCATCAAAAAAAGAACAGGCATAAACTTCCTTGTGTAATTTTGTGATAAATATGTGAGCAGATCCTGTTCCTGGACCCATCTGTTACTCCCACAGACTTTTATTTTCCAGCAATTCTACCTTCCATGCAATCACACATTCTCTTCTGCTGTACTCAATCTTCTATCGTCTTCTCAGATCCTGTTTCCATCTTGCATGTCAGTTATGCTGGCTCTGGTGACTGATATAACAGTTTGATAATAGCAACAAACATTTAATAGCAGTTGTAGTTAAAACTACACTTAACTGAAATATTTCTGTTGGAGCTTTTACCATTAATACTTAGTTATTACTTCCTATCTGTAAAATTAGCCCTGTTAAACAGAGACATGGTGGTGAAAAATGGACAGAGTGTTTCTGAGATGCTCCTGAATCACCTTAGAAGTACAAATTTCAAGCTGCCCATCATGACCAAACTTCAGCACATGTAGTCAGCACGCGAGGACATCTTCAGGTTTTAAACATGGATTGACTGGGCATGCCAGCTACTGAAGTGAACATATATACAGAAATGTCTTCTGGAAAATGGACGAGATGGACTTCTATGACAATGGGAATGAGCACTGCTTGCTGACTACTGAGCAGCTAGGGATGTCTATAGGCAAAACAGGATTTTCTGGCTTTGTTGTAACCATTTAAGGTGTTCTTAGTATTTTCCATTGTTGGAACTGTGCTTCCAACCTGCCACGAGAAGAAAAGTAGCCACATACCCCATGACAGAACCCCTTGGAAAATCTTAGCTTACTAGTCACTGCTGGGCTGCCTACTCAGAAAATAGCCCTTAAGTGAAGCTCCACCCTGCTTCACATAGATCCTCTTCTATGTGCCATGCTGAAGATATATGTGACCTTAGCTTGGCCCAAGTCAGACAGAAGAATCAAATTAGTATGGACACACTCTGAAGGCATTACCAGTTTTTGGAGCACCTAAATTAAAATTTTTATTCTTCAATTTTCACCAATTAGCCTCATAAGGCACACAGTCTTTCCCTCACTCTGTGGTTCAGACCCAAAGATCCAATATCACATTCGCATCCCCTCACACCCCAGATGTGTAATTTTTTTAAAAAAATATAATTCAACAAGACTCTTCTAGAAGTAAAAGCTTAGAATGAACAGCTCTCCTGACTGCTTTCATAAAACATCTTTGCTCTGTCTTTTGATCAGGATTATTCTCTCTGCTTCAGGTATTAGAAGTCTGGGTAATAACTTTTTTTTTTCCGGATCTATTCTTTGTGAATATATTTCCAAGGTGGTGGGGGAAAAAAAAAAAAGCCTTGGGATAATTTGTGAGGATACTTTCTGGATGTTTTGCAACTTCAGTACATGACTTCACAAGACCAGCAAAACTGAATTCTGCAGCTGTTCACTCAGAGCTCAAAATTCAAGCATTTTGAGCACATGCCCCAGTAAATATTAAAATATATTTTAATAGCATTTCTGTTTTATAGGCTAGTCTAAATGTGATGTTGCTTCCCTTGTTTCTTCATAACTTAAACAAGAAATATAGTACTGATTTCACTTTCCTCTGCTTTATGCTTTCAACTACCACATAACATTTTTCAAAGTAATTTTTGCCCAGCAATTAAGAATTTCAGTATGCTTTGCATTGAAATAAAATGTTCCTTCTATTTGCAGCAGAATTTCAAGACTACCTGATCCGAACAGGTCAATATAGGACTTGTTCCATTAATGCTTTTCTTATTTCTTCCCCCCTGCTTTCCCCATAGCAAAAAATTAAACTTTTTTCTGAGGGAAGTGAGACCTTAATGAATTTGTAATGGTTAGTTTAGAAATAACTTGAAATGGAACTTGCTTGATACTATTTTATTAATATGAATTTTAATCTAGACCACTAATATAATGTGTAAAGTTAATGTAACTAGTGTGCTTAAGGTATGAATAAAGTTTACTGTGTTATCTAGTACATGTAAGATCAGTATAACACGCTGTACCATTTGATAGAAATATGAGAAACTAAATAACACCTGTCTAGAGTCTCTTCCTACAATATCTGAGTAACTCCTAAAGAAACTCTACTTAAAGAGAAGTAAAAAAAATCTGATACAAATCAAGTAATAGAAATCTGGTCTCTATTTTTTAATTATTATTTTTAACCTGCATCTTCAGTAAACTTTGAAGTTTAAATGTTTGTTTCTTTGTTGACTTCCACACAGTTTTTCCAGTTTTCTCATGTTTTCACAGGTTCCCAGAAAAGTTATTTGATTCCTGAATCAGTCTTTTCATGGAGAACATATATTGAGAACTCTGTCTTACCTTGGTCCAATTTTTTTTTTTTAAGTATTTTTGAATGTGAAAAGAATCAAAATATATATGTTTAAAAAGGCAGTGGCCATGAATTGAAGAAGAAAAAATAATTACATTTATTGTAAAATGAAGTATTGTTTAGATTCACCTTCCAAATGAAGAGTGATAAACTGAAAGTATTTCACTCTTTAGGCTTTAATCCCAAACCCCAATTTAATTAAATACTTTTAAGGAATAGTAGAAAAAACATAAAGGAACAGTAGAAGTAGCATTCTGAATGAATGATGCTACCATTTTGCTCAAACAGTGTGTTTGAACTCAGGAACCCACTTTTGTCCATTTATTATTGCTTTATAAGTTTATATTTGTAAGGATTTTAGAAACATTCCACTCCACTGCTGCTGAGGATACCAGGGCTCTACGTGACACCACAGACATAGGTCAAATGAACTAAGAATCTCTTTACTCTCATCTCTGACTCATAAGATGGAAAGAAAGGGAAAATGGAAAGCTTCTGAAAGATTAGAACAAAAAAACACCTCAACACACAACACAAAACACTTCAATCTACTTCATAAAGATCCACAAGGCTTTGTGTAACTCACTGTTGACATTGCTACAGATCTCCCTCTACTCCTGGCCTCCTACATGGCCAGCCTGCATAATTTGTCTTTTTCAGAGTATGGGTTTTACCAGCTCTAGAGGTATACCAGGTTTTGATTAAAAAGCTAACTGTAGAAGTTCTTCAAATCTAGCTATTTATATATACTATTTATATAGCAAACATATCCTATTTACATAATAATTAAAATACCTTGATAAAAATACTTCTCATACTCTAATATTCCCATGCACTACAAGGCAGAGTATCTATTACAGATAAGGGCAGACTCAAGCAGCTTTTCTTTGCTTGCTGTTCACCAGGGAGGCAGAACACGCTAGCTTGTGAACAGCACTACTGTTGGGAATAAAACCCATGCCTTCTGGTACAAACATTAACTTACATTTACGCAATTTCGACTAGAGCTGTCCAGCTTTGAGGTATGGCTTGTTCCACACTGGAAATATACCTAAACTGACACTTTCGTATTTAGCCTACTAAAAAATACAAGCAAAATTAAAAATAAGGAATACTCAAATTTAGGTAGGGTATTGTCTCCATCTGGATTGCTATTGCAAGGTAAAACTGCTTTTAAATTCATCTACAACAGCTTTCCTTAGGTATTGTTGACCTGTATTTCAAAGTGTTTCTGTAATAAATGTAATTGAACTTGGATTTAGATGCTTCAAAATTTGAATGTGTGAGACAAGATTTTTTTTTTTTTTGCTGTTAAGTATGTTTTAATTACACACACAGCTAAACTAACTGTTTAATATATATACCTGCATGTTTTTCAAGCAAGCTGAAAGTTTCAGATACTCAAAAGCTTAGTTGTATTAAAGGGCATTTCTACACTAACTAAAACCGTGTCTTAGAACACCTTATGATTTAACTACTAGTTAATGCTTAAGGTTTCAATTAACCTTATAAATCTAGTTGGTTACGGCCAACCAGAGTTAATTTACAGCTAGTGTACTGTTACAAAATATATTAGAATCTACTAAAATAGTAAACTCAGGAGTTACTTATTCCCACAAAATAGTACTTCACTTTTGCATACTCATTGAATTGTGTTTTGTTTTAAAAGTAGAAACAACTTATTTACCCTGAAGATACATTTTATTATAATGCGAAATATGCAATGTTATTTTGCTTTAGGAGATAAAAGCAATTTTCATCTGAATCCCTCTAGAAACTAGTGCATCAGCTTACCTAGTCATCTGTAGCATCTGTGAGGGCTATCTCTCAATAAGCATTCTTCAGCAATATTAATTTGTGCAAGGCTTGTACAAGCTAAATATTTCATGAAGATGATGCTTTTCATATTTCTTCTAAAGCTAAATAAGACTAAATTGTAGCTGTTGTGAACAGATCTTACCTCCCTAGATTTAAAATGATAACATTTTGCGGCAGGTTAGCCCTGGGCCAAATGTCCAACCCCACTCGGCTGCTCGTTCCCTTTTCCCTTTCAGTGGTACGAGGGGAGAAAACAGGAAGAGCAGAAAGAAAGCTTGTGGGTGAAGATAAGACAGGCAGATTGCTTATCACTTACCATGATAGGCAAAGCACGTTTTACTTGGGGAAAATTAACTTAACTGATTGCCAGTCAAAATAAAAACATCATTAATTCAGGGAGAGGGAAATAAAAAGGCAAACATTAAAGCAGCACCATTCCTACCCCCTTTCTCAGGCTCAAGTTCAATCCCTACTCCTCTGCTTGCTTCCCCCCATCCCCATCCATCCCTCAATCAGCACAGGGAGAGGCAGTCACAGCAAGTCCGTAGCTCATCTTTGCTACTTCTTTTCCTCACGCTTTTCCTCTGCTCCAGCATGGGGGCTTCAGAGGCTGTAGGAAATACCTGCTCTGGTGCCATGAAACAGCACCTCCTTGTTCTGACCTTGGTGTTCCCTCTGCTGTTTCTCTCCTATTTTCTGCCCTTTCTTAAATGCACTTTCCCAGAGGCACCACCAGTTTGGCTGATGGGCTCAGCTGTGCCTCACGGAGAGTCCACTGGAACCAGCCGTGTCCAGCATGGGGCAGCCCCAGCCTCTCCTCACAGAAGCTGCCTCTGCAGCCCTTTGTTGCCAGCACCTGGTCACCTGCACTCTAATTTATTTAAAGAAAAAAAAAAAAAAAAGATAACAGTAGAAGTTGTACAAAAGTACGGATATTGCCTGCTTTACAGTCTGTAATATTTTCTTTTTCTAAATGTCTGGTATCTTCTGTGAAAAGTCCTTCAGACATTTTAAAAAATCCCCACAAGATCTTATCTGATCTCCTGAGTTTTCATCAGTTTCGTAGTCCATGTGGACCTTAACCAATCATCGCTCATTGCCTAATGGTGTTAATGGTAATTCATTTCTTCTTCTAATTAAACACAGATGTAGATCTAAAATTTAAGAAAATAGGAAAAGCTGTATTCCCTTGCCAAGCTCATAATTTCCTTTTTCTACCACACTGCAGGGTCATTGACAGTACCCCAGAGTCTACCACAGATGCACATTAATTACCCGTTCTCTAATTACTAGGGTACCAGTATAACTCTTCAACTATTCATTAAGCTTTCTTCTCAACTTTGCTAAGCCCCTGAGACCTGTGTAAGAAGCACACAACTTGGCAATGTTAATTGAACCCTATTAACTCATAAAATGTACAAAAAGTGTAACTATTGATAAAAAATCCTTTTTCATTTTGTCCGCTAAGCCCACAACATATGAACTATCATTTTTGGTGCAATCTATTTGGACACCCAACAACTAGGCATACAACAACAGGATTGGGAAGAATCCTGGATGTTAAATTGCCAGTCTAATTCCCCATTGAAGACATGCACGGAGGCAGTTAGCTATATAAGCAAATCTAAATAAGATGATTATCTAGAAAGTTAGTACATTAAGAAGAGGAGGCCTGTGAAATAAATAGAGTTATCAACAATGAAGAAAAAAAAAATCTTAAACTGTTCTGTAATTTATTTATTTCCAGGATCTAAAGGGAAGTTCAGTTTTAATGTCGTAAAACATTTTTGCCAACATCATTATTTAATAGGACTGAAAGAAGCATTATGACACAAATTAATCAGTCACAGAGAATGAAGTCTTGCTTTTAAATATGTGTACTTTTCCTGTATCTGCCACACCTTTGATTTTTAAGGTTCATTTGTTGCAAAATGCCACATTTAACCCTCTCTCATCTTTCACACACTTGTGAGTTGTCAAGATGATTCTCATTTGCTCTGGTTTTGGTTTCACGTGCTCTGCACCAGCAGCTTCAAAGTGTGTCTTTTCTACGTTATTGGTATGAGAACCATTACTACCTACTGATACAGTTAGGATGTCTTGATAAATACATCAGCCAGTTCATTAATAATGGCTTGCAATCTGCATGTTGTTTTTCCAGGAGTCAGAATCCACTGATGGATTCTTGGCATTTCTTAGCAAATTCCCTGTCTTACTTTAAGTAATCACATGTCTTTTCAAAGCTCTTCTCAATATATTTAGCAGGATTAATTATGTATCTAAGTGACTTTTCAGTACAGCAGCAATTAAGACCTGGTGTTGTTATTACAGATATAGCCAATAGTCCATAAAAATTTACAGTTACTTCTATTTGTTATGTTACCTATGGCAGAGTAGTCAGTAACTCTTGCACTTAGTTGATCTATTGGTACATTTTTAAAGCTTTGTAGAATTGCAAGCAAGGAAAATTTAGACCTAAACACTCTGGTTCACACAATTAAGTTATAGAATCATAGAATCAGAATCATAGAATGGTTTGGCTTGGAAAGGACCTTAAAGATCATTGAGCTCCAAGTCACCTTGCCATGGGCAGTGACATCTTCCACTAGACCAGGTTGCTCAAAGCCTCATCCAGCCTGGCCTTGAACACCTCCAGCGATAGGGCATCCACAGCTTCTCTAGGCAACCTGTTCCAGTGTCTCACCACCCTCAAGTTGAATAGTAAGCAGTTAGAAATACATGTACAAATACTCTATTTTTAAAGTTACAGTAAAATTTATTCCTGAATAATTGTCATTAAAATAGATGCCACATGTTTGCAAATTAGTGTAAATGGTTTGCTAGAACTTTTATAATAACTGAAATGGTAAGCTATAATAATAAAACACTATTTACAACAGGTACTCATGCAAGTTTGACCTAAATTAATGATTTTTGCAGTCTATAACAATTAGCTCAATATAGAAATCCCTAGAAAATGTGTGAATGACCATTCAAAAAAGGTACAGAAAGTATAAAGGAAGGTTATTCTCCTTGTAGTGGAGACACTGTCTGGATACCAGACACCCTGTTGTATCAAATGAGAATGAGCTGAACAGTTGCTTTGTGCTAATCAATAAAACAGATTAAGTCCATTCAGGTGATTCTGCTTAAATAAGCATGTGATGCTTATTGCAACTAATCAGAAAAAAAAAAAAACAACCCAGAAGACAGTGTATGTTGATGGATCTTGTCTAAATCAATCCAGAAGAACCTCAGCTATCTTGTGCATTTTAAAACAGTCAAAGGTACGTGCCAGTGAGTTGCTCAGTCTTGTCTCTGGTCTGTAACATTTCCTGTTTCTTGATTCAGGGATTTTTACTTTTTTTTTTTAACTGATCAGTTAGATCAGGATTACACTTGATTACAGATTACACTTCAGGGTAATTTTACTGTCTTTATTAGACTTTTGCTTGATTGATTATTTGAGTACTAAGATTATCACAAATATTTCCTTCAGAATGAATTTTTTTTGCCCTTCCCAGTGAAAAAAAAAAAAAAAAAAATCAGGGAATTAATGCCACAGATTTAATACCTCAAATGGGATGTTGGATCACTGACAGAATAAAAACCAAACCTAAACAAGCCCTAGTAACAGTC
>NW_010110969.1:0-1085 GCF_000699245.1 Pterocles gutturalis
GCCAAGGAGATCGTCCTCCTGCAGATACAGAAACCCGCTGTCCTCTTGCAGCTGGTTGCAAGCTGGTGTCTGGAGCTCAGAGGGACAGGGAGCGTGTGCCTTGGCTGTCTGGTTGCCAGAGGTCCCTGTGGAAGACGATAAACGGGGCAGAACACAAGGAGCACCCTAACATTAAAGCCTTGGTGCACCGGGACATGTTTGTGAGAACATGGTGCTCTTTTCCGTCAGAGGAGATGACTGGACTATGCCCTGGCTTGTCTTCACAGCAGTTAGGAGCTGTCTCTATTGCTGTGCTTTCTCCTGTTGGGGGGAAGTAACATCCATGTCCCACATGCCAGGGATGAGCTCCAGCCAAGCCGGTCTGGCTGGGAGGGGAAGGAGAGGGGGCGTGGGGAGATTCAGGGTGAATGGCAGAGCAACACGACTTTGAAGTCCTGAGTGTATCTCTTCCCCCCGGCAGAGAAAAGTAACTTGACAGTGGATGCGGTGAAGCTACACAATGAGCTACAGTCAGGGTCCCTGCGTTTGGAGCGGCCGAGTGACAGCGCTCAGCTCCATATGGAGGAGGATGATGCTGCAGAAGCCACCACAGAGAAGTCCTCCGGCACCTTCCTGAGTGGGCTGAGCGACTGCACCAACGTCACCTTCAGCAAAGTGCAGCGTTTCTGGGCATCCAACTCTGCCGCTCACAAAGAGGTACGGGCAGGAGCAGGGCTGGCTGGGGGGTGTCCGATGGGGAGGGATCCCCAAATGTGAGGCTGAGGACACTGACCTGCTCTGCTTGCTGCTCATAGATCTGTGCCGTGCTGGCAGCTGTGACGGAGGTGATCCGCTCGCGAGGGGGCAAGGAGAGCGAGACGGAGTACTTTGCTGCACTGGTGAGTGACAGTCATGGGGAGGAGGATGCTGTTGGGCTGCTCGTGGTTTTTCCAACCCCCTCCCCAAGGGCTGGGTTTGGGGAGGTGCTGTCCTGGTGCGAACCCCCGTGAACCCCTCCCCTGTTTCCAGATGACCACACTAGAGGCAGTGGAGTCCTCCGAGTCACTGGCTGGTGTCGCCTACCTGCCGAAACTTGTTTTTCAGAG
>NW_010110969.1:1116-4491 GCF_000699245.1 Pterocles gutturalis
GAACCTTGTTCTAAAGCGGTGAGTCGCAGAGGAGCACGGAGAGCTACCTGGCCCCATTGCGGAAGAGACGGGCTGGTGCTGTTCCCACTCCCTAGGCTGGGGATGCAGTTCCCTCCATGACTGCTGCTAGCTGCCAATTCCTCACCCCACTGATCTGCTTCCTTCTTTTGGCAGGGTCCCAAGCCCTGTGCTTATAAAAAAGTTCTCAGATGCTTCCAAAGCCTTCATGGGTATTGTGTCGTCGCAGGCCTGCAGTGGCTCCACCTCTGCCCTGCGATGGGTGAGTAGCCAAGAGGCAGCCGGCCGTGCCAGCTCTGTCTGGGGGTCTGCTGAGAGCTGGAGTCAAGCTGCTGCTGTAGAGTGGTGCTGGGTGCTCAGCCTGAAGCTCTTGCAATGAGAGAGAGTCTTTGTGAGGTGATGCTAACACCCCTGCTGCTCCCTTGTTGTAGATCCTCTCTTGCCTGGGCACACTGCTGCGGAAGCAGGACTTGGCAACCTGGAGCTACCCTGTCACCCTCCAGGTGTATCACGGCTTGCTGAGCTTCTGTGTTCATACCAAGCCCAAGGTGAGTGTGCAGTGCCCCTGGCGAAGGATGGTGCTGCCTCTGAGGCTCGTTTCTGGGGGTGGCTGTGCCCCTGGGGTCTGTGGCTTCTACCCTCCTGGGCTCTTCTTCCCCCAGGTGCGGAAGGCAGCGCAGCATGGCGTGTGCTCCATCCTGAGGGGCAGTGAGTTCATGTTTGGAGACGCAGCCCCTGAGCATCACCCTGCGGCATCCTCCACCGCCAAGTTCTGTGTGCAGGAGATTGAAAAAGCTGGAGGTGTGGGGTGCTGGAGCAAGAGGTCTACACCTGAGTGCGGGGGACCTGGCAGCTGTGGGAGAATAAGGACTTGAAGGGAAGAGGGGGGAGGGTAGAGCACCCTGGATTGCTGGGGAGGGTATGAGACGCTGCTGGGGCACGTAAGATGTTTTGGAGGGCATTCAGCCATCTGTCTGTTGCTCTGCTCTTTCCAGAACTTGGGGGGATGTTCACCCCAGGTCTGTGGGTCAACCCTAGTGCTGTCATAGGGGCTTTGCCTCAGGCAGGGCTTTGCTACAGAGTGTCCCAGGCTCAGACATTGCTCTGCTCTCACAGGCACCAAAGAGGCGACCACCACCTTGCACGTCCTCGCCCTGCTGCGGGACCTGCTGCCCTGCTTCCCTGCGGCTGTGGTGAAGACCTGCTGCGAGACCTTGCTCCGAGTCATGACCCTCAGCCACGTGGTGAGTGTTCCTATGCTGGGGAAGGCAGCCCCTTTCCCCCTCAGCTGCACTCTGGAAGGGTGTGAATCCTGTTGGCTGCCAGCTGGGAGCCTGGAAATGCAAGATGCAAATACAGAGGAGCCCAGGGCAGCTGGAGCTTGCTTCCACAGCTGCAGCAGAGCTGGGCTTCCTGGGGCAGAGCCCACTTTGGGGTAGAGGGACAGTGAGTACAAAGCAGAACCCCTCCTCCTGACACCGTGCCCTTTGTAGCTGGTGACGGCGTGCGCCATGCAAGCCTTCCACAGCCTCTTCAGCGCCCAGGCCAGCGTGGCCTGCCTGCCAGCCGAGCTCAACGCCCAGATCATCACCGTGAGTGTGGGGTGCGGGTGTGGGGAGAGACAGGGTTGGCAGTGCTGTGGCACCCACCCACCCACACTCTGCTTCCCCAGGCTCTCTACGACTATGTGCCCAGCACGAGTGACCTGCAGCCACTGCTGGCCTGGCTGTCCACCATGGAGCGGGCGCACGTCAATCTGGGCAGGTACAGGCAGGGGCCGCGGCTGGGCAGGGGGAGAGGCGTCCTCTTGGTCTCTCACCTGCCTGTTCTCTCCTCTCCAGGCTGCAGAAGGACCTGTGCTGGGCTCACCTGCCCCGGCTCTTCTCTGCCACCATGAACTGCTTCCTGTCCCCCCACTCCCAGGTGGTGAGGGCAGCGGCGCAGACCCTGGAGGTACAGCACATGGGTGTCTCTCCCCACCTGGCTATCCTGGGCCTCCATGGGGGGCTCTGCCCTGGCGTTTCGGGCTTGCTGGGGAGTGGTATACCCCTCTGTGCCTGTCAGGCTGGGGGATCTGTGGTCCACTGCTGTCCCATTTTCCCTGTTTGTCCTTGTAGACCCTCCTGAGTGAGTGCGTCGCTCCCTACATGGAGGACCTGGGCACTGTCTCTGCATCTGCGCCAGCCCCTGCTGCCTACCTGTGCAAGATGTTCAGGTGAAGAGTGGGGGTGTGGGAAAGCCTGTCCGGCTGAGCTCTGAGCAGCCTCTGCCTGGTCCCTGATGGGGGCTGGTGGGTGTGGTGGGCACCCTGATCACTGCAGGGTCAGTCCCTGCCAGTGTGCCCATCTCTTCTCCCCAGATCAGTGGAGGAAGGCCTGACGTACCGTTTCCATGCGGCGTGGGACGAGGTGCTGCGGGTGCTGGAGGTCTTCTTCGAAACGTGTGGGAAGCAGTGCCACCCCATCATGAGGAAGGTGAGCTAGCTGGGAGGGCACAGGCTCATCCATGGAGGCAGGTGAGGTGGCTGTGCTGCTGCCTGGGCTGCGTTGCCCTCTCCAGCTGCAGAGTGGGGCCATCCCGGTGCGTGGGCAGGGTGTGCGCAGCTCTGGGACTCAGCACGAGGACACACAGGGCAGCTGGCACCCCCACGCAGGCATAGTGAGTGACATGTGCCAGATATGCCTCTGTGGCTCCTCTGTGACCGTCCTGCCCCATCCCTGCAGTGTCTCCGGTCCCTGTGTGACCTGCGTCTCTCCCCACACTTCCCCTACACGGCTGAAGTGGACCAGGCGGTGGGGGCTGCCGTGAGCACCATGGGCCCCGAGGTGCTGCTGGAAGCCGTGCCCCTGGAGATCGATGGCAAGGAGTGAGTACAGCCATGGGTAGCAATCTAGCAGCCGTTTGTTACGTTCCTGTTCAGTCCCCATGTGGGTGCTGGAGGTGTTTGGCTCTGCCAGGCCCACCTGTGCCCAGCTTTGGGGCCGAGTGGAGGTGTCTCCTGCCCAGGGGCTGGTGTCAGCAGTGCCCTGTGCTCCCCTGACCTGTGCCTTCCCTTCCCAGGGAGACACTGGATTTCCCCCGCAGCTGGCTCCTGCCAGGGCTGCGGGACTATGTGCAGGGTGCACGGCTCAGCTTCTTCACCAGCTACTTCTTGCCCTTGGCGGCTGCCCTGAAAAGCAGAGGTGAGGAGGGTGGCACGGTGGGGGTCCCAGCGGCTGTGATCCTGCAGCCCCAGGGTGCTCCACGGGACCTCCCGTCCCTCCCCTGGGGCAGAGCGTGGCTTTGCCACCTGTGCTGCTCCGTTCATCTCTCCCTTCTCTTCTGCAGCCCTGGAGTTTACGCAGGCCGGGAAGAGCG
>NW_010110969.1:4519-12890 GCF_000699245.1 Pterocles gutturalis
GGTAACGAGGAGTGCCTGGAGCCCTGCTGTGGCACAGACGTGGTGCCAGGCTGGGGAGCGCCGCCTTGGGTGAAGGGTGCCGGCCTCCCACCTCTTCCTTTGCCTTCCAGGTATGGACCCTGCTGCCTGGCTTCTGTACCCACCCCATGGATGTGCTTGGGGCCTTCAAGGGGCTGGCCCGCACCCTGGGCATGGCCATCAGCGAGCGCCCGGACCTCCGCCCCACCGTGTGCCAGGCCTTGCGCACCCTCATCCACAAGGGCTGCAAGACAGGTTGGGGGGAGACAGACCCTCCTGGTGGGTCCCTGTCCCGTGCGGTGACCCAGGGAGGGGAGATGCTGATCCATACCCCCTTGTCATCCTCTCCCTAGATGCAGAGCGGGCAGAAGTGGGTCGCTTTGCTAAAAATTTCCTGCCCATCCTGTTCAACGTGTACAGCCAGCCTGAGGAGAACGGGAGCAGCAGCGCTCAGCGCCGCTCCGTGCTGGACACCGTGCGTGCCTACCTGACCATCACCGACCCCCAGGTGAGGGGGCCAGGGGCAGCTGGGCAGGCTGCACTGGCTGGGGCCAGTATCTCTTAGCTGGACCCAGACTGATGGGGTGTGGTGGGTGCCTGACTGGAGAGCACAGGAAGAAAGCAGCTGGGCAGAGAGCAGCCCTTCCCTGCCCTCACGGGGAGGGAGCCCTTCCCAGCCAGCAGTCTGGGATTTCCCAGTCTTGCAGACACACCTGGCGCATTGTGCGCAAGTCCTTTGGGAGTTTGCCCTGCTCTTTTTGGACCCACTGGTGCTTCTGGCGTCCACAAAGTCCTTTGGCAAGGTGTTTGCTAGGTGAATTGGAAACTCCTGAAAAAGTGCTCCCTTCAGTCAGTTCTGATCCTGCTCTGTGTGCCTGCCCTGCAGATGGTGTGCGGGTTCCTGCAGAAAGCCAGCGAGAAGCTGACCAGTCCCGAGAGCTCTGAGTTTGCCAGGTAACACCCAGGGGCTGGTGCTAATGGGTAAAACTGCTGGCTTCTTCCTCCTTGTGAGCAGCACTAGGGCACTCGTACTGTTCTGTATGGGACGTGCCACTCCTGTCCACCTGATGAGACTCACAGCTGGAGTCCCAGCTTGGTTGGGCCGTGTTAGCAATGCGGCAGTTACATGCCTGCATGTCCTTCTCTGCTGCAGACTGTCCATCCTGGACCTGGTGGTGGCAATGGCACCCTACGCTGATGAGCAGTCCCTCAACTCCCTGTACCACACCATCCAGCCTTCCCTCCAGGTGAGTCGGCCCCAGCCCTGACACATGCACGGGGTGTAGTGGGGCACCTTCTGCTTGCTGCCAGCTTGGCCACACGCTGTGGGAGGCTGAGCAGCTGCTGCAGGGGGCAAGTCTCTGTTGGGTGGTGCAGGGTGCTGCGGGGGTCCCTTCAGACACTGTGGCAAGGGCTGCCCTGACGGCGGGGGCATGTGGCTGTCCCTGCAGAGCAAGGAGCGCAGCATGCAGAAGAAGGCATACCGCGTGCTGGAGGAGGTGTGTGCCGCTCCCCATGCTCCCTGCCAGGCATTCGTCCGCTCCCACCTGCAGGATCTGCAAGCAGCGCTGCTGGACTCGCTCAAGAGTGCGGCATCCCCGGCCAAGAGGGTGAGAGCAAGGGCTGTGTCAGCTGAGCTCGGCCCCTGCTAGGAGGGGATGGGGCGGGGGCAGCCAGGTGTGCATCCCCCCGTGTACCAGCACTGGGCTGTTTCTTTCCCCAGCCACGGCTGAAGTGCCTGTTCCACATCGTGAAACAGCTCTCTGCAGAGCATGAGCCCTTCATCACTGCCCTGGTCCCAGAGGTGAGTGTGGACCCTGGGGTGACCCAGCTGATTCTGGCCATGATGGGCGACAGCAGGGTTGTGATGCGCCCGTGTGCCTCCAGGTCATCCTCTGCACCAAGGAGGTGTCAGTGGGGGCCCGCAAGAATGCCTTCGTGCTGCTCGTGGAGATGGGGCATGCCTTCATCCGCTTCGGGCCCACCCCCCAAGGTGAGATCCTGCTCCGCTTACCCAGACCCATGGCTACTCCAGCCCCAGGGGGGGTCAGGCTCATGCCTGGCACCCCACTGAGATGGACCAGGGATGCTGCTGGGCAGGGCGTGAGTGGGGGCCTGAGTGATTCCTCTCCTGCAGAGGCCATGCAGCGGTTCCTGCTCCTGGTCTACGCGGGGCTCACGGGCTCAGTCACCATGATCAGCTGCACGGTGCTGGCGCTGACCCGCCTATTCTTCGAGTTCAAAGGTGAGCAGAAGGGGTGGGGGGACAGGGGCAGCACCCTCCAGTGGAAGGCGGGTGCTGGGAGGAGGTTGGCTGTGGCTGAGCACTGCTGTGGTTGCAGATCACCTGGAGCCGAGTGTGGTGGAGCAGCTACTGCAGAACGTCTGCCTGCTGCTGGCCTCCCGCACACGGGACGTGGTGAAAGCGGCCCTGGGCTTCCTCAAGGTCACACTGCTGCTGGTGGACACCAAGCTGCTGGGCAAGCACGTCCAAGCGATGGTGAGGTCCCATGTGCGGTGCCCCGAGGAGGGTGGGAGGGCAGGGCTGGGACTGCCTTGGGCAGCTGGGGGCATCTCCAGCTGTACTCTGCTTCTGCCTGGGAGCTGGGGCACAGCCTTGATCTCAGTGGCTGAGAAGGCAGTGAGGAGGTCCCTATCCTGAATGCTGGCATGGACCTGCCAGAGAACCCCCATGAACCAGCCCTACCAAGCAGGGAGACCTCCCCATGGCCCTGCCTGGGGTGGTCATGGGAAGCTGGCAGCAGGATGAGCAAGGTGGCCGTGCAGGGGGAAGGGTGGGAGGCTGGGTGCCCAGGGCAGGGGTGCTTTGGTCTTGAGGGTCTTTGTCCCGGCAGCTGGAGGCCCTGGGGAACCTTTCGGATGACATGAGACGCCACTTCCGTATGAAGCTGCGAAACCTCTTCACCAGGTTCATCCGCAAGTTCGGGTGAGCCGGGAACTCCTGGGTTGTGCTGGAGGGGCACTGGGGCAGTGAGGGAGCTCACTGGGAAGCGGTGCAGGAGGCGGTGCATGCTGACCGCTCTCTGTGCGCTCCTCAGCTTTGAGCTCGTGAAGGGGCTGCTGCCCGCCGACTACCACAAGGTGCTGGTGAACATCCGCAAGGCAGAAGCCCGGAACCGCAAGCAGCGCGCCCTGAGGCAGGCAGCTGCAGATACAGATGAAGAGGAGGCACCACCAGCACAGCCCAGAGGAGACAGGTAAAGGGGGGCCAGTGGCAAAGAAGGAGCAGCCCCATCGGTTCTGGGGGTGGGGACATCTCCAGCGCTGAGGTTGCTGCGCGCAGTGGGACAGGCTGGGGTCTGGACCCCTGGGCTTATTCCATTTCCATAATCCTTTCTGCCTTTTGGCCAGCATGGAGGAGATCCTGGCTGACTCAGAGGACGAGGAAGAGGAGGAACGGCAGCGGAGCAAGGAGTGGAAGAAGCAAGCACGGCAGAAGGGCCAGGCCTGGCTGAAGGAAGGGGAAGAGGATGAGCCCCTCAACTTCCTGGACCCCAACGTGTCCCAGCGGGTGCTGGGTGAGGAGCGGAGCTTCGGGTGTGGCTGGGGTGGGATGGATGGGGCGGGAGCTGGTGTGATGCACAGGGGCTCTAGGGGTATGACTGCCCCCGGGAGCGGGTCCTTCCCCAATTCCTGACTCACCTCTTTGTGAGCAGCCACCAAGCCAGGCCCCAAGCGGTCCAGAGGAGTGAGCCATGACTTCCAGGTGTCTGAGGACGGACGCCTGATTATCCACGAAGAGGAGGAGGATGTGGATGATGATGAAGCCAGAGGTACTGATTACCTGGGCTGGTGGGGGCCATGCTAGACTTTCTCTGGTACTCTGAATGCTTTTCTTCCTGCCACCCATATGTGGGAGCTTGGGGAGGGATGTGGGTGGAAGTGGCAGGGGTTGGTGTGGCCTTGTGTCACACCTAGTGTGTCTCTTCTAGGCCACTGCCACCCAGGGGAGGCACCCCCCTCCATCAACGGGAAGGGTCTGGAAGGGGACATGGCCACCAGTGCCAACTCAGCTGGGGCACTCTGCTCTTGCAGCCTGCTCTGGGGGCTGGCACAGTGCAGGGGCTCTCCTGAGCCCATGTCCTGCACTGAACCTCTTGTCCTGTGCCGTAGGAGCAGACGAGGAGATGGCAGATGTGCTGCAAGATGTGGGTCTCCGCAGTGTGAGTACGGGGCTCATGTTCCTGAGGAGATGCTGGGGGAACTTGGCTGTGCCAAACCGCTGCCTCTGCTGCAGCAGCTGCAGCTCTGCCCAAGAGGACAGTGAGGACACTGGGCATGAGGGGTGCGGCAGGCTGGCTGGGCGGGGGATGTGCCCAGGCAGTCTGGAACATTTCTGGGCTGCCATGGGAGGAAGCAGGAGGTTGGGGATCTATGGGAGGGCAGAACTGTAAGGACAAACCAGCTGCAGGGTCCCTGCTGCCTTCTGCAGAAGAAAAGCCAGAAGCGTCGGTTCAGAGAAGAGCCAGATGATGAGGAACCTGAGGCTGGGACCTGCGCTCAGTACAGAGGTAAGTCCTTTGCCTGTGCCCATTCTGGGGCTCCCCAGGGGGCCAGAGCCATGTACCCATCTTACTGGGCTGCTCCAGGGCAGCTGGAGCAGAGATCTTTGCTCATGGGAGATGGTCACCCTTCCCTGCTGACCTCACACCCAAGAGCTAGAGGCAAAAACCAGAACAGCTTCCCCAGCCCTGGTGCATTCTAGCATAGGAAAAGGGAAGGGGGAGCCCCAGGACCCCTTTTCAACACACATTCCCTGTTTTCCAGCTGGAGGCTCTGGGATCCACCGGCAGCTGGACAAAGAGCCAGCCTTTGGTGCAGAGTACAGATCCAAGGTGAGGGATCTGGGAGGTTGCAGGGTTTGGGCAGGGAGATGCCTGGGGCGCTGCTGGGGCAGGATTGCTGCTGGCCTGGGGGGCAGGAAGCACCAGGTGTTTGCTGAGGGTCTGGTCCAGCAGTGCTAAGGCTGGGGGTGGGTAAATCTCTGCTCCAAGAGGAGTTGCTGAACACTCAGTACCTGTGAGCGTTTTCAGTCCATCTTGGAGTCTTGGTCCTGCCCTTGCTGTGGCGAGTTGCTGCTCACTGCTCAAGGCGGGTGTCTGCATCATCTGGGTTGGAAATCCGCTCCAAGGGCCATATGCTCAGCTGGCACCCTGCTACAAAATAGCCTTTGGTGTGGCTGGGTGCCAGGGTTGCACCAGAACAGGACACATGCATCTCCTGTGGTGCTGCATCTTGTCCCGTGTCACTGTCTCCCACAGAAGGGCAAAGGTGACGTGAAGAAGAAGGGCCAGCTCGACCCCTATGCCTACATCCCCCTGAACAGAGCTAAACTGAACAGAAGGTGAGAGTAGCTGGGAAGGGCACTGGGTGGGGATCAGGTCAAAACAGGGGTTTAATCCTGCTGTTTGTTGTTATGGTTTTTTGTGGGTCTGGAAACTCCCAGCTGGCCTCTGCACTGCTCCTTGCGGAGCTTGGAGCATCCCTGTGTGTTGGTGGTGCTTGCTGGCCATGCTAACCCAGCCTCCTGGCTCCTTCCTCCCTCCAGGAAGCGGGCGAAAATGCAGGGCCAGTTCAAGGGCCTGATGAAGGGTGCCCAGCGCGGGGCCAAGGCTGGCCGCAGGAACCGTCTGAAGGCCCAGCGCTCCTGAGGAGCCTCAGCTGCTCTGCCTGCACCTGCCCAAAGACGAACAACACCCTGGGGACTGGGGGACAGGGGCTTTGTGAGTGGAGCAGGGGGGACCCTTCTGCAGGAGATGGCCTGCAGCTGTTCGAGACTCGCTGGGAAGCTGCCCTGTCGTATTACAGACTCTTGGCCCAAGCCCTGCCCTCCTGTGCCTGGAGGAAGGTGCTGGGGTACGTGCATGTGTGAGAGAGAGCAAGTTAACATGTAATGAATTCTCTATATTAATAAATACCCACTGTTCCTACCCAGCCTGGATTCCTCCTTGCCCGTGCTCTGCCCGGTCCAGAGGGTCCCTCCAACAGCGCGGCACTGCACCCCAGGGAGATTGTGCCTGCATCATCCTGGGACCTGGGGCCAGAACCCGCTCCCCAGCCTGGGGCTTGTTTGGGGGCTGCCTGGAGCAACACTGGGGTACAGAGCAGCAAGGCACTGCCCGTGTTCCATGCCCTCCTGACAGACATGCAGTAGGGCTGAGTTGTGGGGTTGGCCAAAGAGAGAAGCCAGAGATGGTGAAAAGTCCTTTGCTACAACCAGCTTCCTTATACAGGCTCCCTCCTGGCAGCATCTTCTGGCTGAACAGGGTCTCAGCCAGGGCATCTGTGCCGTGTGGCTAGTGTTGCCATTTGGCTGCCACTGTTCTCAGTCCTGCCTCTTGCTTTTCTTGTATCAGCCATGTCTCGTTGCGGGGCAGAACAGTTCACTGCAAATTCCTTCAAATTGTCTGGAAAACTGCTACTGCAAGCCTCTGTGCCTTGCCCTTCTCCTTAGCTGTGAAAGCTGAGACAAGCCCTTTCCTCTGCTCTGACCAGCTCCTGCCAGCTAGGCCTGAGCAGCGCAAGTAATCCTCGACTTTTTTTAGCTGTCCAACCATCTCAGGTTGACCTTAGCATCTGATTTTGCCCAGTTACTTCTGCATTGAGCCCAGAAGATGGTGTTTGGCCAAAGCATGCTGAAGAGAATGGAGCTGAGGGTATGGATGAAGGTTCCATCACTCACACTGCCAAGAACACGTATTTGTGAACGTAGCGCGCTTTCCCTTCCTCTCCTGCATTAAAAAGCCTTTAGTCCTTTGTGATTTCCTGCTGTGGCATCTCACATGCTGGAATTGCAACACTTCTCAGTCTCCTAATAAGCTAAAGGGATTGTGCTTGTTCAGCCTCTTACTGTGGGCTGCTTTCTCGAGGCTGCGAATCCAGTTTTGCGGCTCTCTTATGTGCTTTTTGTTTTTTTCCTAAGATCCTTTTAAAAGCCTGGGGGTGGAGGAGAAACTCTCATACTGGTATTGGTTCTGCCTTGTCAGGAGCACTGTCCCCTTCCTGCTATCCCACCCAGAGCTCTCACTTGAACCCTTGAGCCCCAGGGCCACATTGAGGTGCTGCTGCTCTAATCCTGCCAGAAGGGAGCCCACAGCCTGGCTTCTGGGACAGGCACTTCCAGCAGCACCTCCTGACCATGTTCAGTCAGTAGGAGCTACATCCATCTTCCTCTGCTGCCTCCAGCCTTTGCCTGATGCCCTCCCTGCCCTCAGGGCAGATGGGCAGCAGTCACCTTCCAAGCCTCCAGTGCCTGTAACAGGCAGCTCCAGGCCTATCTGTCTTTCTGCTTTCTCTCCTTATACAGAGGGCCTGCAGAAAGCTGTAGCTAATCCATTTAAAAGCTCCAGGTTACTCACTGTATTGTTCTTCATTTGCATGTTGTTGCTTAAATTAGTGCATGCCTGTGTGGAACAGAAGAGTTTCATTAGCACAGAGGGTGGTGTTTGCCTGAGCTGGTGTCCAGAGAACAGATTCTTCCACAACAATATCTTGTTAATCAGCTAATTAATCATGTAATGCAATAGAAACCCTTGGAGAGGAGATGTCATCCTGCCCAGGAAGCTGGCTGCGAGTCAAGCCTGCTCCCCACCAGCAGCTGTACCTGGCAGGGAGCAGAGCTGTGTCTTGGGGGGCTGCAGGAGACTGAGCACAGCTCTGCTGTAGGGCAGGGTGTGGATGATGTGGGGCCCTGCCTCCTGCAGCTGCCAGCCACAAATACTTTGCAGTTACCTGCAGACAAGCACAAGACGGGGCCCTGGAGCAAAGCTTGGCATTCGTTGCTCAAGCTGGGAGGTGACTGGAGGCCATTTCTTCACCTAGTACACTGTTAAACCATGCAGGACATTGTCACAAAGGGCTCTTAACCTTGCAGGTACCACCTGCAAAGTGAGAAGTCTGCGAGTTGTGGGCTGCAGGTGTAAGAGGCACGCTGGAGGTGAGGCTGGCAGGAGCAGCAGCTTGCCCTGGTGCTGGGTGGGCGGCCCCTGGACTGGCTGGGACAGCTGCAGACGCCTGCCTTGAGTTTGAGGCTTCAAATCAGGAGAAGGAAAACATCGTTTCCTTACCCTAGAAGTTGCCTGGTTTGTTTCCACTGCAGCACGCTGTTGTGAGGGTCAGCCTTGCCCCGTGGGGCTGTGCCCACACAGCATCCAGCTGGACCACCTCCTCCTCCGAGCACACTGCAGCGCCTTTGGGGCTTCCACAGGCACACGGCGGGGGGGTCCCCAGTTCAAAGTCCGGATTCAGCACACACCAAGATGCAGGGATGGGAAAACCCTCCTGGGGGCAGCAGTATAAGAGGAACATTTCAAAGATAATTCCTGGGTTGATT
>NW_010110970.1:0-343 GCF_000699245.1 Pterocles gutturalis
CTCTTTATCTTCCCACAAGCTCTGCAGGACCCCCAGGACCCCACTGAGCCCCCGGGGAGCTGCAGGAAACCCCCGCACAACACACAACCATTGCTCACACTTCACCCGGGGCTGTACACATCCCACCCCGTGCCAGATACGCAGGAGACTAACGCAGAAATAAATAATGATGAGGCAGCTCTTTGCTGGCCTCAATAGATGTGATGGGAAAACAAGGGAGCTGCTGGAGTGAATCCCCCTCGTTAGCAGGAATCCGCTAAAAAGTGTCAGACAGGCTGGGCTGGGACCCCGCTCACCGCTCTGCAAACAACTTGCAGGAGGGGGGATGGTGAGGAAAAGCCGC
>NW_010110970.1:396-628 GCF_000699245.1 Pterocles gutturalis
GCCAGTTCACGGGGTTATTACTCAAATTACAAGGGAGAAATCCATCACATTTTCATTAAAAACTTCCCCGTGGGCACCCTGGTGTGCTGCGCTCCGGCTTTTTAACAAGGCGACAGGATGCAGGGTGGAAAAGCAAATGTGAATTTACAAATTAACGAGCGGACTCCCTCCAGACAGCTAATGACATCTCAGGGAATGAAAATAAAAACACCATTAGTCAAGTGGAGGCTAA
>NW_010110970.1:708-928 GCF_000699245.1 Pterocles gutturalis
ATTTGCCCCCTGCCAGCCCCATGCAGCTCCTTACGCCCCCCCAGCTCCCAGCCAATTTGTCCCAGCTGGTTCCCGTGCTGTGTTGTCCCCAGCAAGCAGCGGTGGCAGGCAGCATCCCCTCCTCCCCGTGCAACCGCATCCCCCCAACCCAAATTGGCCAACACCCAACAGAAAGGCCACCAGGCAGCGGCAGTCCTGGGCTGGGCAGCCGGCGCTGGGG
>NW_010110971.1:0-588 GCF_000699245.1 Pterocles gutturalis
TGGGCTAGCTGCACGCTGTATAGATCCATACCTATATATACACATGTGTGTATATCACACATATACACATGCTAAGTATAGGGACAGATATATATGGTATATCTTCATAAATACATCGATATTATTCATATACTGGACATATTAGGTATTATATATTAGAAGTGAAAAAAGAAAGAAGAAAATAAAGGAAAGGGAAAAAGACAGGGAAAAAGGGAAAGAAAATAATAGGTTATGTGTATTGTATACACATACTAGATAAATAGTGTCTATAGCTATATGTCATTATATCCAGTAGAATACCTCACCTCTGCACACACACACAGTCTGGGTACCGCCCTCACCCCAAGCTGCAGGCAGCACCCAGGGCCACCTGGCATCACCCGCCTTCCTCTGCCGGAGGGAAACACCGTGGGCAGCTCCACACGCTGCCAGCGAGTTCAGGAAGGGAAAATGCTGGATGCTGCCTTCGCAGCTGGCACGTCAGGATCTGCCTCTGAGATACTGGTGGAGCTGCTTATTAAAAAAAAAATGAAAATAAAAGCAAGAAAAAGCCAGCCCAAACCTGCAGCAGCACAGAAGTATTAAAAA
>NW_010110971.1:624-4464 GCF_000699245.1 Pterocles gutturalis
GCTTCTCTACTAGGAACATTTTGGTACTAAAGAGCTCCTGGAACATCTAAGGTGCCCCCAGCAATGTGGCAAACCTCACTGAGCCAGCATCCCCTCTGCCCTGGGAGTGCCAGCAGACGGCTCTTGCCTCTGCAGAGCAGCAAAACATCCCTGCGCAAGCCTGCAAGGAAATGGGGATTTCCAGTCCTCCAGATGAGGAAACCCTTGCACACCTTGCACACAGTCATTCCACACCACTGCCTCCCAGCCAAGCCCACCAGGCTGGAAACATCCAAAGTCACCTCAGTTTGTGCCTGAATGAGCTGAGCCCTTTGGGAAGAGGGTGTTTTCGCCGTGTTCATTTTAAAGCTGTTTCTCTTATGCCAAAAGCTCATCTGGTCCCAGCCCAGGTCTCAGCATCGCCCTCCTCCCCTCGCCCTAACACCAAAGTGGCTTCTGGGTGCAGGCGGGGAACAGGGTCACCCTTTGTGTGTCCGCCCAGGGCACACAGCAGAAAAAAAAAGATAAGCTCTATAATCAAGCTTAAGTCTATAAGTAAACATAGTCTCAAAATGCTGTTCCAGGTGCCTTTGAAGTGCTCAGCTCCAACATCCTCCCATGCAGGGTACAAATGAGCAGGATTTGGCATCGGGATTCCCTCCGGTGCTCCATGCATCCTGCCACAGCCCCCAGCTGCCACCATGTCCTGCCAGCCCCGTACTGCCAAACAATTCTGGAAAAATCCATATCCCCAGGAAAATATACGTGCAGAGCTCATGGGAACAAACTATAACACTAGGGCTGCAAAGGGTGTTTGTAAAACTGTGATCAAAACCCAACTACATAAAGAAAAAATGTAACATGAGACAGTGAAAATGCGACAGAAAGGGTCAGTGTAAGCAGAGCTGAAAAGGGCAGCAAAGTCGCCAGAGGAAATCCCCTCACAGAGTCCAGCCCCGAACAAACGAAAGGAGGAGGAAAAAGTTCATGGAAGAACAACATGAGTTTGTAAGTGAAAACAAGTGATCACAACAGGACATCTTTATTTTCCTGACTTTTTCCAGACATCCTCACACTGAGGTGAAGGAATATATTCATGCAATAACTGTCCTGATAACTCTGCCAACATAAAGTACTCATGAATTATTGCAGGGCAGGCACAGCCTGGCACAGATGGTTTGTAGGGTCGCACAGCAGCTGCATCACTTGGTCCAAAAAACTCAAATTGAGTTTTTTCCTTCAAGGACCTGGTTCACCACTAGCAGTTTTGCATCAGCAACCCCTTACCAGTTTAAACTGGAGTCATGCAGCAGTGAAGCAAGGCTTGAATTCAGTTTCCTCCACTAGCACATACTGGTCCAGTTTTGCGTCAGCAACCCCTTACCAGTTTAAACTGGAGTCATGCAGCAGTGAAGCAAGGCTTGAATTCAGTTTCCTGAAGAATAACTCATCTTTCAACAACAGCGACAGAACTGATAACGGGTGGCTTTAACGGCACTTGATAAGCTAGTCCCTCCCACTGAAAGAGAAAGTTGAGCCATTCGGTGCACCCCGGGACAAGTCCTTGCAGGCAGCACCACGGGGTTTTCCTGCCTCTCCTCACCGAGAGAAGACGCGCAAGTTCCCCGTCACTGAGCTCTGCTGGGGGAAACCACCACAGCAGTGGTCCAGCCTCCTCGCAGGATTTGGGATGTGGAGTCTGAAATGCCTTCAGGTATTTCTGAGGGTGCCAGGCACTTGTCACCTAAAACACAAGCTTTGCTTGAGCCATTCAGGTGGGGCACAACGAATGCAGCCACACAAAACCATCCAGAGCATTTTCACCCTCCTACAACTCCCCCTCGATTGCAGATACATCCCCCAAACCCCAGGTCTGTCCCAGCCATCAGGCAGGAAGTGAGCAATGCCACTTCCACATGAGGCTTCAGAGCTACCCAGTTTTACAGGTGGGGACAAATCACAGAAATACAGTACTTGAACCAAATATGTGAAGGGTGGCAGTTTGTCTAAGGAGGGAGAGGAGAAGAGCCATCTCTTCTTTCTCCCCCAACAGATTTCACCAGGGTAATCAGAAGCAGGTTTTTCAGCACAGAAGTTGATAATGACACTATTATTGTTGTTGTTGTTATTATTATTATTTAGAACAGTCTACACACTTGATTTTGGGGTAGTATTTGAACAATTAATGTATTTGCCAGAATACTTACAGAAAGCAAGAGACATAAAGGAAAGCTGATGTAGATACACCTGAACAGTCCACATTGTGGTCTCAGCTATTTTTCTGTCCAAGCCAGCCATAAAAACACTGAGTCACAACGCTGCAGGATTTTCAGTGCTCAATGGACTCATATTTTTTAAGAAAAGCTCCATCAGTGACCAGTGGTACTTTCTGGCTTCGGTTGGCCCTGCACCAGCCCGGTACAACGGTGCCTGTGTCCCAGCCATGGATGGGATCATTCAGATGCATGCAAAGCGAGAGAATTTGTTTGAATGCATTCAGAGAATAGCTATTCACATATTCATACAGGAATTTGTGAGAGCACCCTGTGCCAAACTTAAAACATGGGCTGGAATTGTCAGCTTAGGCCAGTTCGTTATACTGTACAGTTACATCCCCTTTGTCAGGAAACCAAGATCTTTTCACGCAAATAACAAACAAGTCACATACTCCGCACGTGAGCCCTCAGCAATTAGCTGAAGTGTGGAACTAGCTGTGTTCAAATTGCAGTGACAGCATCTGGTCAGTCTTCCAAAGCCTGGCACTTGTCCTTATTCACACACACCTCTCGTGCCCCTGCTAAACTGCTCACCCTGGACCCCCACCGCCAGCTCCCCTAAGCACAGGACAGCTCATTATTCATTATTATGAAATTAGATTTTTCCTCTCCAGCTCTTGCTCCATCCTCGCATTAAACATGCTTTTTGTGCAGCTGCAGGACCATTACTTATTGATAGCAGTGGAATTAAGAGATCAATTTTAATACCATGTTTCCGATTGCTACGGCTTCCTCCTCAGGACTGGTCTGTATCACAGCAACACATCTCAATTCAAGGTCAAACCATCCCCTATATATTTTCCTGTAGCTTGCTGCTATTCCATTGACTTATCTGACATCTACAGTCACCTTTCCATAGGCGAGAGGCTCACAGGTTACTGCAGCTGGTAAGGGGTGAGGAAGGGGACTGGAGTCCACCCATGCCAGGATCAGGCCCGGGGGTGTCCCAGGAGATGGGTGGGGAGCCTTGGACCCACCTTTGAAGCGATGCCGTGGTGCTGCCGTTCCCTGCGGCGGCTCTTCCCGCCCCGCGTGGGTGGAGAGCCAAGCAGCCAGCCCCTGCCCCAAACCGGGGGCTGTGCCTCCCTGTCCCGGGCTAGTGACAGAGAGGAAATGAAATTAATTGTGCTCCCAGGATCCCCAGACAATCACACTCCAGACCCTTACACCAACTTCTTTCCGTCTCTGGCGGGGCCGGCCAGCCCCCAGTGTCTGCTGCGGGGAAGCAGAGATGCAAAAAGCACCGGGGGAAGCTGATGAAGGGGAGGAGGAGGAGGGAGCTCCCTCCTTGCCTGCTCATTAAGGTAACAGGATTAATTGGAGGAGGTGCTGCGGTTGGTGGGCAGCTGGTCTGAGGTGGTGTCCCTGGCCCCCAAACCCCGTTACTGGGAACTTTCCCCCAAACCACCCCAGCAGCTTGTGCGATCTCCACCAGCACCAGGGCAAAGCCGCCTGCAGATGGCAACCGCTCCTCGTCGGGGGAATATCAAACGACTATTAAATGTTTTTCTGCGGGGGAGAGAGCCTGATGGAGAAGTCAGTGCCCGGCTGCCCCTGAATTTGGCGGGGGAGGGGGGGCTGGTTA
>NW_010110971.1:4490-7574 GCF_000699245.1 Pterocles gutturalis
TGAATGGGCTCGTTGAAAAACTCTCTGAGCACCTCCTGCGTCGCTCAGGCCGCTCCAAACACTTTGTATCACAAGCAGAAATATGTGGGGTTTGCAGATACAGTTTTTATTCAATTCCCAACACTTCATTTTTCTGTTGGAGTAGATTCGCTGGCCAGATCTTGCACAGTGTGCAGAAAATATATACACAGCCCTCTATATGCCCTAGCGTTTGATAAATCAGTCTCACACTCACTTTTTCGACAGCTGGACCTTCACAAAGCTTTATATTTTAAAAAAATTAATATTTAAGTTAGAAAACACAATTCCTGATGACCTGGCTCCAAAAGCTGTGTCACTCCAGCACTGCCGACGCAGTCTTGGGTCTCTGCATCGCCTCCCAGTACAGGAGATGCCAACTGCTGCTTCCCCCTTGGAAATAAACCCAGATGCTAATGCATCTTTTTTGCTACTTTTGGTGTGAGAGGGTCGGGTTTTTTTCTTAAATAAAAGGCAGGGACTGGCTGCTCTTTGCAGTAAAAGGGCAAGTTAGGAGAGAGGAGGTCTCTGAGCTGGGAAAGGAGAGGAAGGAAACCAGAGGGAATTGCTGGATGTGGCGGAAAGGACAGACAAAACCTCCGGAAGCGTGGCAGAAAGGCAGGTCAGCTGAGCCCAGGGGGGAAATGAAAATGGAAAGAGGAAAAATGGGAGTTCTAGCCTCAAATATGCATTAGCCTGTTCAGTAAAATGTATTTATAAAGGTGCACCGCATGGTTCAAGGAGGCAGTGGTCAGAAAATCAGTGTTTCCCCTCAGAATGCTAGCCAGGGTCTCCCAGGAGAGGTGACCCATCACAGCCACGACAAATATTCCTGGATTTTAGCTCAGAAAATGCAACCGTTGTCATCAGGGGATGGATTCCAACGCCTCCATCTGCATCCTGCTTTATTTCTGATTTCGTAATTGCATACAGGTCTTTGTATAACATAGAGGCGTTCACTGCTTTTAATTTCCACCCACTTCTCTGCAGACAGGCTTTTGTCTGGCAGCTGTAAATGAGAGCATCACACATATATCACCACTGGTGATGTTGTATCATCACTTTGAGAAGTAATGACAAACAGCCACCTTCTCCGAGGGGAAAAGGCCGGAATTGTGTTGCTGGAGCTCCTGCTGCAGAGACATTGGGGAACACCTGTGTCTTGTAGTTGTCCCACCCATATTTACTGGGTATTTGCTGTACTGGCTCCATTCTGCTCCACATCATGTCCTCATCCTGGATCCCCAAGAGATGACAGAAGTTGCAGGAGGCTTCAGAATTCTGTGCTGAAGCACTTGCTGAGATGCAGTGCACAGCACAGGGCAGGAGGGGGATGCTCTAGGCTCAGAGTCTCACTTTAAATCTCTCTTTTTTTGTCATAGTCACTTGCAAGAAGTCCTGCACTGACAGACACACACTGCACATGAACCGTGCGCTTCCAGCTTTCCATCTGCTTGGAAAAAACTATTTGGGGGTGATGCGTGATAATCTCCATATCCCAGATGATACCCCAGCACTCCCGAGTACTCTGTTCTCCTCTGAAATCAAAGCAACTTATTATGTTAAATAGAAATCAATGCTGTTTAATTGTCAAAACCACTTTAAACCACTGGTATTTCAGCAAGTGTAGTCAGAATCAAGAGCTGTCCATGCGCTATCACCTGAGCAAATGACAATTCAGGTCTCAGTGATGCAACGCTGTCGGCCCAGGAGGAATCCAAGACGAGGGGCTTTGCCAAGTGAGGAATAAACCTCCAAAGTGGGTCCAGAAAAATCCCCTTCCTCCACGCCAAAATAATTCGAGCAATTCCAGCCTGCGCTGAGACCATCAAACATATTTTATGCTAAACTCAACTACCCACTGAAAATCTTGTTCCATACATCTATTTGTGTTCATTTATGAAAAAAAAAAAAAAAACCGTCGTGCTGCCTGGGTATTAGACAGCATGGGGGCACGCTTCCTGCCTGCCCCCCGAGCCAGTTTTCCACCCCAAACCCTCAGCAGGGAAACCTGGGATGCAAAGACTTTACCCGTGTGTATTTTCTTAAACCACAACCGAAGCCCAGGAAGCCCTTGGAGATGCCTGGAGCACATCCAGCACTACCAGGGCTCTAGCTTGTGGGCTGCTGGGCACACCGAGAGTCTGAGCTGCCTTGGAAGCTCCACATCCCTGCGAGTTCTGCATCCCGCACACTGCCCCTTCCCTGGGCTGTGTGCAGCGTGGGGGGATTTCTTCTCTCAACAGCAAAACTGTGATGCATTTCCATATTTTTATCTTGATTTTCAGCATTTAAATGTCAGCTCCCCAGATGTGTCCGACCTCGTACCCCAGCCTGCGCAGAAAGCTGGGGCTGGCTTCGCGCTGTGGAGGACACGGTGAATCTGCTATTTCGGCTTGACGGGACCCACGCGCCTCATTTCCCAACACAGAATATTTGCCCTTTTCCATCCAGACCCACCAGTCTGTGGGCTGCCAAAAAGGGACCCGCCAGCTGCGGGACCCCCCCAGGTCCAATCAGTGGATTGGGGTGGGGGGGCCACACTGGGGTTTTTCCTGTTTGCTGAGCCGCCTCCGACACCGGCACAGTTATTTATGGCATGTAAACGCCACGGTTAAAAATAGCAGGGTCAAACCTCCCCTGCCCCTTTGTCCTCCCCCTGCGGCTGCCACCTCACACGGCCACCCCCCAGCCACAGTGTCCTCATCCCTCCCTCTTACGCTTTTCCCAAGAGACGCACACAGGGCTGCATCCCTCGGTGCGGGCAGCGTGGGCAGGATGATTCTCTGCCTGCACCCTGTGCGAGTACGCAGTCTGTCCTGGCACAGCCATCACCTCCCTCCCAGGAAAACATCTGGCAGGTTTTTTTCCCTTTTTTAAAATTTTTTTAACAAGATACCGACCTGCTGCTCTGGTGATGCCTGAGCATCATTTGGAGGTGATGTATGATTTACCCCCAGCAAAATCCCTCTGTGTGGGGAATTCTGGCTGGTGCTGACAAAACTGGTCTGGGAAATGTTTAGTTTAGTAAAAAATAAAGTGTCTTCAGACAGAAGGGAAGAGCGA
>NW_010110971.1:7625-13211 GCF_000699245.1 Pterocles gutturalis
GCACCAGGGGCATTGCCCCGCTCCTAGTGACCCCGATCCCTTGGGGTGGGATGCACGAAAATTGGGTCCACCTGGAATTCCCACGTGGGATGGCAGAACGGCAGCTGGGATGTGGGCAGGATGACTCCGCACAGGATGCGGGAGCTGATTGGAGGGGAGGAACCCCCCCTCGCCCCTGGCTGCGCCCCAGTTGTGAGCAGACAGACATTATTTCACCTCCTGATGCTCGGGGTGAGCTCAGGATGCGCGAAGGCAGCTGGGAACCTCTCCTCCGTGTGCCTTCTGACTCATGCGATACGTGTGGGTGGCAGAAAAAAAAAAACCCCGCTCCAAGAGCAAAAGGAATGGGAAAGAATCCGTTGCTATATTTAACCACAAATAATAGGAAGAGGCTGAGCTTTGGGGCTAAGTTGTAAATAACAGTGAGATGAAATCATCTCAGAAATTCCTGACTGGGATCATGGCAGCCTCTTGAGAAATGGCATGACTAACAAGGACCATGGCTTGGAAAAATGTCATCCCCTGTTAAAAAAAAAAAAAAAAAAAAAGTGAGAAAGAGAGAGAAAAGAAGTTTTTTGGTTATTCCAGACCACTGCAGCAATCCTTCCAACTGTGACAAATTTGTTGCCCTCTGTTATCCTTTATTACCATCAAGGGGCTTGAAATTAAACATATGCTTAAGGATGGTGTTGGACCAAGGTTATAATCCTGGAACCATTTTTAGAAATTAATATAATCTGATTCAGAAGAAAAAGAATAATTGGAGCAAATCCTCCTTATTATATGAGCATTATATCAAGAGATATTCATTATTTGTAACTTGAAAAGCCTCAGCCAAAACTCACAAACTCACTGCATGAAGGGGAGCCTTTCCACAGAGACAGAGGTTTCAAGTCCTAATTGCAAGGAATTATTGCAAGGGGAGAACTTATTTTTAGTAGAAGGAATAAAATAGAATAAATAGATAAATAAACGAAATGGAATATGTTAAAACTGCGACATGGAGTCTGGGAGGCCTGACAACACACTTGACATCAATAGCATTGCCCTGCGATATTTCCACCCTTTATTTATTTAAAGAAAATACATTTCACTTCTGGAGACTGTCCAAAATTGTTAACAGAAGGAATCAGAGTCATGCAGGAGTGTTTCAGCCTCTCTCTCTCACTTTCTCTGTTTTTTAATAGTCAAACAGCAAATATTTGCTGGCAGTAGAGATTTCTGAGCTGTGAGGTAATGGTTTGGGTTTTTTTGTTTGGTTTTTTTTTACATATGCAGAGTCATCTTGTTTCTTCAGCCTTACTGCAGTCACAGATGTGCTCAAACAATGTGAAGCAACACATCTCAGCTCTGGGCGTTTAACTCCATCAACGGCAAGCTTTCCCTGAGCAGCGCTCCAGCCTCGCTGCCGATGGGCTTTCTTAAGAAATTTATCAATTTTTACCAAAATGTTCAGAACTACCTATTCTTTTTTGGCAGCCCGTTGTGACGATGCCCTCGGTCTGTGCCACTGCCAGCTGCCAAACCAAGGGGAGCTTTTCCCCTACTCCGACCGAAAGCAAACCATCCCCTCAGTTACAGCCTCACCCCCCCAACACCCCGAAACACCACCCTCCCAGCCCCACATTGACTGATTTAGGGACCAGGGAGAGGAATATTCACAGAAGGGCTGTAACAGAGAACAAAGTGCAATGTGCAGTGCCCCAGCTTGCTCCATAATTCCAAAAAAAAAAGCCTCAACTATCACGATATTTGGATCTACTAGATATTATAATATCATTGATGCTGTGAGGGCTGAGCTTGTTTCTATCTACAATCCAGATTGTCATCCAAAACTTCCCTCCATCAACCTGTGGGATTATTGCTGCTACCAAATAGTGCTCACCATGTCTGAGGCTTGCAGAGTCTTGCCTAAAAAGAGAAACCTCAGCTTCACTATGTTTTTTCCCGTTAGTTTTCCCATATTTGGGGGAAAATATATAAGAGAAAAGCAAATGCAGATGTGAAGTATCCTTGTGTAAAGAGGATTTCAGGTAGCAGGCTCCGCTGAAGGCAGGTTCAGAGATACACAAACGCTAATGGCCGCAGGGACAATTACACTCACTATCAAATAATTATTTTGCCAAGTCAGCTCTTTGGCACCATTTGAAAGATCTGGAAGTCAAGTATTTAATGATCGGCTGCTCCGAAGGGATCAATGGATTTCCACAGGGGTCACTTGCAGGATCGATCACTGCACATCCCCAGTGAAAATGGGGAGAAACAACTTGGAAATCTCCTTCCCAGAAGCTGCTTGGCAGCCCCAGAGTTTGCCCAAGACTCTGGGGAGCCTCAAAGTGGGTTTCTTACAGTTTGTTAAAAGAGCAGATTTTGGGATGGGGGAGGCACGATGCAACCACCAACGGTGATTTATTCATGCTCAGTGACTCCCTGTGCTCTGTCGTGCTTAGGGAGCAGAAAAAACACTCCTCACAGGCCTGGGGACGTCACTGGCCATCCACCCAGACCACCCCAGGATGCCACGAAGGTCCTGATGAGCACCCAGAGGAAGAGGAAACGTGAAATAGGAGAGCCATTTGAATGGGCAAGATCTTCCCATCCTCACCCGTGTTTGGGCAGGCTGCATGGGGAGAAACGCCCTTTACTCATATTCTGCATGAGCATTTAAATAAATAAATAAATAAATAAATAGATAACTGACTAAATTATTTTTAAAAACATATATGTTAATAAAACAAAATTTATGCAGTAGTTCTCACAACCAAACTTATGCCATCCTTTTTTTGCTGGGAAACTAATACCTTTGATGATGTGCCCTGGCTTTTTGGCTCCCCACCTTCAGGTATTTTCCCAGAAAACCATTTCTCTTCTTCCCCAGTTGTCAGTGGGGTGTTTTCCCCCAGCCGTGACCCTTTCCAGCTCTGGATGAATGCTTGCGGCTGCATCCTGGCTGTGGCAGGAGGATGGCGATGGTGACGGATGCGGGGCAGAGGTGCTGTGCCACTGGGCCGGCACCTGGTTTGTAGGTCTGGTTCCAAATGCAATCACCAGGGTCTAACGGGGTGACACCAGTTACTGCTGATTGAACCAACCCCCGCCTGCCCACTACACCCCCCTGCCAGGCAGAAGACACTCTCTGGACATCTCCAAAAGCCCAACTGGTAGCTGACCCAGCTCCACTGATGCATCACCCCACATCCCCCCAAACCCACAGAGGATACAGCATCTACCCCATAGCCACCCTAGGATGGCTGCAGGCATCCCCACACAGCCACCAAACCAGCGGGGACACATCCCCTGGCCCTGACCCCACCGCCTGGGAGCTGGGATTTCTGCATTTTCATAAAATCATAGAATCACAGAATGGTTTGGGTTGGAAGGGACCTTAAAGCTCATCGAGTTCCACCCCCCTCCCAGGGGCAGGGTCACCTCCCACTAGCCCAGGTTGCTCAAAGCCTCATCCAGCCTGGCCTTGGACACCTCCAGGGATGGGGCATCCACAGGTTCTCTGGGCAACCTGTGGCACCACCCTCACAGGAAAACATTTCTTACCAATATCTCATCGAAATCTCCCCTCTTTCAGCTTAAACCTGTTACCCCTCATCCCATCTATTTTCCCAAGCCAGGTGTGGGGCTGCGGGAGCTGGGGCTGCTGGAGTGAACATAGCCACATCCCAGGATTTTAATTCTACTTTCTTCTTGTTCCCTCCAGCCATGGTTTTCCTCATCTGTCAGGGTACTGAGCCGATCCTCAGCCCCTTCTCCAGGCTGAGCACTAAAGCCTGGAGGCACGCGCTGGAAGGCCAGCCAGAGCCTTGGCTTTAATGAGCTATCAACAGGCTTTAATATTTCATAGCACTCTGATTGCGGAGTTACAGCTTATCAGAAATGTTGTTAAATCGCAGCACTGTATTAATGGGTAGGCAGCTTTGCCGGGAGCCCTGCTGTTTACTCACCATCACATTTGCCTTAAAAAATTCACATCCGTTATGATCCAGAGTCTGAATAAATGCAGCCACAGGCATGGCCGGGAGCTTCTGCTGCTGCTCAGCATTTGCGAACTGGTGCACAGTGCCAGGGTCCCTGTGGCCAACCCCTTGTGCAGGGTGTCAGAGCCTGGGCAGGTTGGTCCCAAAGCAGCAGGGCCGGGGCTGTGGCCCTCACTGCCACCCCCTGCCTCGGCTCCCTGCCCGAAGCCCACCTTCCCTCCAGTTCCCAGCTCCAGTGCTGCTCTGCAAGGGGAAGAGCCCTTAAAGTGGGCAACCATATGCAGACCAAATCCCTGAAGATACAGACAGAAAACATGTTTTCTCATCATTTGCTGGAAGCCCAGCATCACTGACGCCCTCCTTCCCTCCAGGTTATTTTTACACAAACTCTGCCCAGTGCTGTATCACTGCTGAGAACCTTTTCCTCCCATCTTTGTTCCTGACCACCACAAAATCTGTAGTAGAGATGACAGGCACGAATTACCCAACTGTAGGGATGACAGAAGGAGTATCAGCTACAGATATCAACAACGAAATCATTGCAGGTTGAGTAAACAGGACAAAGGAAACGAACGCATTACACGTGACGGTCATGTAGGTGGGTTAGCTGCTGCATATCAGATCTGGCATCACCACCTAAAAGGAAACCAAGCAGAAAAGGACTGGTCATTTCTTGCCATGTTTCATATTAGTAAGTTTTTCCATGACTAGATTAGACCTTCCTCTCCCCTCCCAGTTGCCTGAGGAGTTTTGCAGTTGAGCTGAGGGTAATCAGCAAACGAGGCCGAGGGTCTGTAGTTATGGGGGTTGAATAAAGTGATGGATTGAGTGCCCAGGAGTGTGAGCGATGGTCTCTGCTGGGTGACACTGGGACCCCCTGGCTTTGCCAGCCAGTGAAAAGCTGTAAAACCTTCATGGTAGGAATGAAAACCAACAGAAAGGAAGAACAAAGTGTTCGCTCTCATCTGTGCCTTGCACAGGTGCCAAGGAGCCAGCCTGTCACTGCCTGTTCTGATACTGCTGTTGTCCTTTTTAAATGGCAAAATCCGTGGTAGGCTCTGAACCTTGCATTTCCCCTCCCACGGGTCACTCAGGGCTCAGGTATCACTTATCCTCATGTCCTTGGGGACCGCTCATACCCACGCCCTTGGGTACCACTCACTTCTGTGTCCTTGGGTACTGCTCATCCCCGCATCCTTGGGCACTGCTCATCCCTGCATCCTCAGATTCATCCCCACATCCCTTGGGTACCACTCACTTCTGTGTCCTCAGGTACTGCTGATCCCCGCATCCTTGGCTTCATCCTCACACCCTTGGCTACTCCTCATCCCCGCATCCTCAGGTACCACTCTTCCCCTTATCCTCAAGTACAAATTATCCCTAGTCAGGAATCCTGTCCCCACTCAGGAAGGTACACATCGGCTCAGTGCTAAGTTTTGGGGCCCCTTTAGTGTGACACTCAGGTGCTCTTGGTGACCCCACTGGGAGAGGTTAGTGTGGGTTGTGGGGCTGCTGGTCCCCACACCACCCCCGCACAGAGGCCGACCCTGGCCCAGCGCCCCATCCCGCACTGCTGCTGCCCCATTAGCCCCTGAAC
>NW_010110972.1:0-226 GCF_000699245.1 Pterocles gutturalis
GTTTGGAGACAAGACAGCCGGGAAAATAGAGGCTGGGGTTTCGCGTTTGGTCTGGAAAGAGAACAGAACAAGATTTTTTGCTGAGACTTTTCTCAGCTTTGTTAGCAAAGGAAATACTCTTCATTTTTCCTTGGAGATTTTTTAGCTCAAACTCTGCCCAATTTAATATCTGAATGTTCAAAAAAAAAAAAAAAAATTCAATCCCCAGGGGGGGGTTTTTTTTTTT
>NW_010110972.1:264-1049 GCF_000699245.1 Pterocles gutturalis
CAGAAACCAACCATTTCTGCCCCTCCTGTCCCACCTTCTGCCCTTTTTCAGAGTCCCCCCGGAACAGCGGGAGCCCCGGGGACGATGACAGCTCCTGGCAGCCTGCACCCGCATCCGCACCCATCCGAGGGTCCCCGCGCTGCCCTGCTGGGGTCCCGCTTTTCCATTTCATTCATGCAATGGGTGAAAAAACCCGTGTACGAGCCAGACGCAGCCCCAGCACCCCAGCTGGCCCCTGTGCTCGCTAGGTGGCCCGTATAAAAATGTCACCCTGGGGTGTTGGGGACATTTAACACCAGCGATGTGCTGAGCTGCATTTTAGCCGCTGCCGTGTCCTCCTGGCTTGGTCCTGGTCCAGCCACAGCATCACCCATCGGCACCAGCACCCCTTTCCCGAGGGGCTGCACCCCCAAAAGCCCCTTTCCCGCAGGTGACCCGACGGATGTTGGTACAACAAAGCCCTTTGGGGTGTCCTCTTATTTTTTTTTCCCCTTTCCTTCTTTTTCTCTCTTTTCATTGCAGCTTTAAAGGAGGCGGCGAGTAAAGTGAGGATCAATTCGGGATGGAAAGTTCCTGCAAATAATAACTACACCTCGGGGTGTTTCCTCTCCTAGTAGCTGCAAAGAAAAAACAGGGATGGATGTCGAGGGTTCGACATGAAGCATATTTCTGCTGGCCAGGGCTGCGGAGCCGGGTTCTCACCCATATTACCATTTATTGTGGTTTTGTTTGGGCTTTTGCTTTTTTTTTTTTTCCATTTTTTCCCCCTGCTTTCATATTTTTTC
>NW_010110972.1:1080-8598 GCF_000699245.1 Pterocles gutturalis
GTGCAAATGCCACTATGGGTTATGCTGACGGAGCTCCTGCACAGGAGAGGTGGAACATCGGCTCCGGCACGTCCGCCCCGAGCCCTGTGCCATGGGGACGGCGCTGGCATCGCCCCGGCACGCCGCTGCCTTCGCCGGGCTCATGAATAACGCCGGCGTTGAGAGGCTTGGCTCCTAGCCTCCAGCGCGTTGGCATCCGCCGCTATTGTAGGCGGGGATTTTTTTTATTTTATTTTATTTTCGCTTTGCAGCTGTCATTTGGGTTCTGGAGGCGAGTGGTGAGTGTTAAGGGGTTTGGGCTTGGACCGCCTGGGAATTCGGGTCCTGGTGAGGATTTCTGCCGGAGTTTTTGTGTCTCGGGAAGCGGCGTGGTGATGACAGGCAGCAGGCGGGGTGTGGGATGCTCGGCTGGGGATGCAGGGATCACCTGCCAGGTCCAGCCTAGCGCAGGGTTAGTGGTCCCGAGCTCCTAAAGGGGTTTTCAGAGCTCACAGCCCAGGGTCCCCCCACCCATCACCTCCCTGCACCATGCCCTCCTCCCTGGACACCCCTTGCTGGGGCCAAACTGTGGCTGAGAGCAGCCGTGAGACCCCCCCAGACACCGGGATGCTCGGAGAGGTGCCAGAAGTAGACCCTGGATACAGAGCAGGGTGACAAACCTTCCTCTGTAGCGGGCACAGATCTGCTCCCCCCCGGCGAGAAGTGAGCAGGCGGCAGGCAGCGGGGTGACTTGTAACCATATTTATTTATTATTCCACATGGAAAGTCATTAAAATGATTACACGCAGGCCTGACGCTATAACCACGTACATCGGATAAGAACATCGACACCGAGAACAGAAAAGCAGAACCGACCACTTTGCTACGGCTTCGTACCAACGCGATTTCCACCCGCTCGCTCGGAGCCCGGCTCTGTTCTCGCCGATCCAGCGCAGCACAGACGGCTCCGGCGACAGCTTCTTCCAATGACTTCTCCAGGAGCAGACCCTCCTCTTCCTCTCCCTCCCTCCCCGCATCCCCCCTCCCCAGTGACAAGTGCTACAGGTTAAAAAGACGGGCTACATATTAAATATAGGGCGTTACCTTCAAGTAGGGCTGGTATATTACACAAATAACCACATGATTTGGTATCACTAGCATTTTTTTTTTTAATGTCCATCGTAAGACACCATTAAAAAAACCAACAACTTTCTCCTTCGTTATCTACAAAGCTCTCTGTTCTCATCGCCTTAGTCGTTTGCTGTTCTTTTACCCTGCACACACAAGTATTAGAAGCATTATTAAGAATCGGATCCTTCAACACATTTAAGAATTATATTATTATAACAAATAAGACCAAAAATTAGATTTTTATAGTTAAATATTCTGTGAGCCAGACAAAGGGGTTTTACTGTACAAGCGATTGTGCATTTTTTTTTTTTAAAAAGCAAATTATAGTGCAAAGCAAAAAACGTTGGCCTGTCTCCTGACCATTTGCATACCATAGAGGTGCACGTATTTACACCTTCACATGACAATATGTCATAAAAGTAACATCGTTGCCATTCTTTTTTTATTATTTTATTATTCTTTTTTTAAAATTCACTACGAACAGTCTTAAATTAACCTAGTACTACGAATGCCTTGTTTTCTTTGTGCTTTCAGTCAGTGGCGCGATCGGATGATAAACGTCAATGCATCGAAACACAGGCTGCCGTGGTCCAGTTTCTACAGCTGGTAAGCACCGGGGAGGTGCTCGCTGTCGCTAAGGCAAGTGAAGGTTGCAGTTTTGCTGGGGTAGGGCTTTTTTTTTTGGAATTATTATTATTTTTTTTAAGAGTTGTTCTTTTTGTTGCTTATTTAACTCACGAGTGGTCATCGCAGCTTTCCCAGGAAGCCAGGATGTCTTGCTCCAGTCTCGCCGTGGTAGTGCAATTTCAACGCTCTGTTGCCGAGCTGCCAACTGAGATTTGGGGAGAAGTGGCGTGGCTGTGATGGGGGAACTCAGAAAGAGGGGCTGGGGGGGGGTTCAATTTTCCTGTGCTTATGCAAAAAAAAAAAAAAAAAAAGGCTTGGTTATCGGTGGCACTGGGATCAGGGACTGTCCCTGTCCCCTTGCTGCAGGGTGGGCAGTGGGTACCACAGTCACACGCTCCCCGGGAACCTGCCCACGCACCCTCAGCGCTGCCGGCGTGAGGAATCCCAAATCCAGCCCGAATTCCCACGCCAGCAGAAAGCCCACCTGGCTTGCAAGAGGTGACATGACCCTGCGGTGTGCGTTGGAGCCTGGCCCTGGGGCTGCCTACGACCTCCCGTTACGGCCCCGTTCGGGTCGCAATCTCTTTGGTATCAGCTACGAGGGTGCTCGAGAGACCTGGTTCCTCTGGAGGCTGCGGGATGCAACCAGCTACCGAGGGGCCGGTGGTACCTTTAGCGCCCCTTCCTCAGGTTATTCCTCCACAGCAGGACACCTGTGTGCGGGGTCACTTGGGGAAGGAAGGGAGGGTGAGGGCTGGAACACGCTAGATAGCATCGCTTCAGAATATTCCCACCACCAAGGGACTGAGGAGAAATCGCTCCTTTCTCCAAATCTCAGTTAGAGCTTTCAGCATGAACTGACAAGTGTTAAGTCGTTTCTTAATAAAAAAAAAAAGTCACCATGTGTCAATCCACTCTGGGTGAAAACACGGGAAAGAATCCTAAGAGCAATCTGATGCTTTGCCAGCAGCTGCATGTGTCGCCACTCAGAGAGGATGGAAGGACCCAGGGACCAGTGGCAGGGTCACGCCAAAGGCTCCCGAGTCCCTTTTGCAGCTAACGCGCTTGGAAGTGCATCTCAAACATCTCGGATTGTCCTGAACGCCGCCTTCGCTTCAGTCACCATCACTGAGATTTGCTAAGAGGAGCAAAGAATGGAATGGTGAGGTCAGGACAAAAGAGCAAACAAAACAAAACAAAACACATCTCGTAAAAAGTACATCTCGCATGTAAACATAGAGGAAAGGGGGTCTGTCAGGCACGGGATCAACCACGTTACTGATTAAAAAATGACGACAATGACAAAAAAGAACAATACAACCTCTGTCGTCAACAACAAATAAAAATAATCACATCACAGCTCTCGTTCACATGGCTGATGCCGGCCGACCCGCGAGGAGCCCGCGGCCCCCGCGCCTGCCCGAGTCCCCGTGGTTGTGCTGTAAACCAGACTCTCACGTGCCGTGCGCAGCTCTGGCGTTGTCCCGGAGCTCTTTGGTGGTCAGGGGCCCTACACAGGCGGGGAGGGAAGAAGAGGAGACAACAGGGAATTTTTCTTTTTTTTTTTTTTTTTTTGTTTTTTTTTTTTTTTTTTTTTTCAGTTCAGTCTTCCTGCTTTGGCAGAGAGATGGCTTGGACGACTCCCTCGTTTGTTCTCTTCTCTGAAACATTTTGCAGAAGAAGGGTGAGCTTTACGTAAGTCATGAATGCTTTGTGTGGGGAAGAGGTGCAAGTGAGATGACTGAGAAGTGTTCTGCAAGAAACAAACATCTGATTCCACACGTCCTTTTTTTCTTTTCCCCCTATGTACAATCCCCATACTTAAAACATACGAAAGGAACCACATCAAGCGACAAATTCAAGCCTCGTGGATGTTCGTCTTGAAATGTAACGTAGGTCCTGGTCCATCTTCGCTTGATGTTTGCCCATGCTTGCATGCAGAGAGGATCCTGGTTTGCTTTGGGTTTGGGAGACTTTGGTTTAACTTTTCCCTAGGCATCATTTTGCTCTCAAAAGGTGGCTAAGTTAAAGCTATCGGTGCCCAGTTGAGTTCCTCCTAGTAGGGTCTCCAGACCGACTCATCCATCCTCCCAGTAGTTGTCATGGTCGTCGGCGAGTTACTGTGGCTCCCGTCCGCATCCACCCCGTCGTTCTGATTGCCCAGGTTGGGATTCATTAAGTTGTTCCCGGCCGAGGCACTTGTACAAGAGGAGAGCATCCGGGTGGGGGACCGCTCGCCACCCGCCACCATGGAGAACTGGTAGGAGCCCGAAGAGGTGCCGTAGTACAAATGGTAGGGAGAGGGGTTGGCCTGGAAGGGTCCACTTTGGTTCTGCGTGGAGCCGGGGTAGGGGGGTGGCAGGTAGGTGTGGTGGAATCGCGTCGTGGTGGGCATGCTGGTCATGCTGATGCCCCCGATGCCCGTGGCGGAGGGCGTCGCGGTGTAAGGGAAGGCAGCGGACATGGCGCCGGGGTAATGCATCCGCGGGTCGGAGAATCTGGTCTCGGTGAGAGCCGGCAGCGTTGGGAAGGAGCGATCAAACTGCCGGGGGTCAGAGAAGGGGCTCAGATCTGATGTGCCTGTTGGGGTGGAGGAAGGAAGTGGGTGGTTAGAGCACAATCCCAAAGGCTCGCAGAGTTTGTCCTATGGCCCAGGCCATCCCCTGCCCATGGAATTAAAGTCAGAGGGAAAAGCATCTCTTGGATCTGCCAGGGAAGAGAGCTGAGGAACCTAAATACAAAAATCCTAAACCCATTTGTTTAAGTTGTTCCCATTTCCTGTCCTAAAATTTGTTGTTTCCTATCCAAGAAGGGACACGACTAAGCCGACTCCTCCAGGGGTCTATTCATCTGCGGCAGATTAAAAAAAAACACACCCCATAAACACAGAAAAAAAAATGTTTAGCCATTACATCAGCTGTGTAGTAAATAAATGGATGCAGGCCCCAGACGGCGGTCCCCGAGATAGTCGGTGGTGTGTATACACACACACGGAGACAGAGGGGAAAAGCTGGAGCCCAGAGCAGCCGGCTGAGCCTTCTTGTGGGTGGCCTGTTCGTGCCGATACCATCAGGGGATGGAGCTGATAAACACATGGCTGAAAAGTCCCAAGCTAGGAGCCGCAGTATCCTTCTGCTTCATTTCTCTGTGTATTTTTCTCCTTCCAAGAGGATAAAGAGAGTGAGAAATTCAGGCTTTCTTTTGCTGGGGGAAGGGAGGTTTGGGTGGGCATGGTGGGGACATCACCCAGCTCGTTTGGATGCTGGAGCCCCCTCATGGCCTTTTTTTTGGGGGGGTCTACACCCAAAGGGGGTTGCAGCCAGCTGGTAAGTGGAAAGGGGCCTCTGCCCGGTGCTGCCAGGTCCCGTTCTCCTGGGGGAAGCCCAGGTTAGGGTAGGAATCCATACGAGCAGATTCTTTGAGGACCTCAAGACTTTTCTGTGGCTCGCTCAGCTGTCCCAAAACCGGTGTCGTTTCCTTACAGAGCCCCGCATACCTCCGGCCTTTGCGCGGCTGAGACAGAGAGAAATGAGTTTTGCTCTCCAAGGAGAGGTGTGAACCCCCTCTCCTCAAGACCTTGGTGGCCCACGCCAAGGTCTGGTGCTGGCTGTGCAGGAGGACGCGGCTAAAACGCTGCGACTGTGCCTTTCTCGGCCTTTTAACACCCCCCATGAGATGACAGTCTCTAAAAAGAGCAGTTCTAGCCCAAAGGGCTTGGCTGGTGCTCCGATCCCAAAGCCTTGGCCAGCAGGAGGTGGCTCTCCACCCCTTCTGTCTACTCCCAACACCCTCGTTAAATGCATCGCGTCTTTCTGCTTGGACATTTTTTTGGTCACATCGGCTGGATTTTGAATCGACTCAGAGCAAGAAAACGTGTGAGATGAGTGTGATAAACACACTTGTTGGCTTTAGATATGCATATGTATAGACGCACATCCACAGGATTGTGTATGTGCTGGGCATGCAGAGGGATGTGTGTTGTATGTATATTTATTAGGATGAAGCATTTTTAATGTCTCGGGGCCCTGCAGCATTTCCCCAGGAAAAAATACTCAAGCTAATCCCTTCCAGCTAACTAGTGGCAAGGGCACACTGTGGAGGAGCATGCAGGGAGGGGATTTGATCTGAACCCTCTTTCTCATCCCAGGTGAGTCCTTCAGCCACTGGGTGCTGGAAGGAGAAGGGGAGGGGAGGTTCCTCCCTTCCCTCCAGCCGTTTTGCGGGTGATCGGCGGTGCCTGCCTTCCCACGCAGGCTCCACGGAGGAGAAAAGCAGGGGAGCACCTGGTTTGTGAACGTGGCTGCGGCTTTGGTGTGAGATAAGAGAGGAGCAGCTCAAAGCTGTCACGAACCGCACCGCTCTGCACACACCCGAGGCTGGATGCAGCTGAGCCCGGAGCTGACCTCTTGGATGCTATATGGAGGGGGATTGTGCTTGGGCTGGCTGGAAACGCACTACGCTGAAAAAAAAAAAATGCACACAATTGACGAAACCGACCCGATCTCACCTCTCAGCCTGCCCCATCCCAAAGCCATGCTGCTGCAAAAGCAAAACCAACGCTGCTGTCAGGCACTGTGAGGTGGGGTTTGCAGACCAGCTCTGCAAGGAGCAGCCTGACCAGAGCCCGTAGCTTCAGCAATCCAGCAGCATCACAGGTGGGACCATGGGACAAAAATCCTGGGTGGACTTGGACTGGAGAGAAAAAATACAATTTTCTGAACACCTCCTCCTCACACGCACACAGCCCCGCCACTGTGGTCCAAGTAGCTGGACTGTTTTGCCATAAACCGAGAGAAGCAGTCTTGAAATCCCCCCCAGCCCCTAGAAAACCCCGACTGCTGCTGGCTACCTTCCTGAGAGCAGATGGCAATCTCCAGTGATCAGACCGTGCTCCTTCGTTAGCTTTCACATGCCCATAACTAATATTCTATAAAATGCAAATCGAAATAAAACCCAAGTGCTCAGGGCACGTTTCCCTTTTCCCCTATAACACAGCCAAAGGTGGTTTTTTTTTTTAAGGCTACAATTTATTGGCCTGAACTTGCAACTGTTTGGCAATGGGTCCTTGTTACTAATTTAGACGCAAGCGTGCAAGAGTGTTAATTACAGGCTGCGTGCGTGACGAGCAAAGCGCAGCGATACCGTTGGCTCTGAAGACGCTATTGCCGGCAGAACACGGGCGAGCTCTCCTGCTGCCAGGCTTTAAAATCCTCAGTCCCTGAGAGACAGCACTCCGCAGGGTTGGGCTCCGTGAATCTGAGAGTGTGTGGGTGCAAATCCCTTGGAAAGCAAATCCCTCAGAAAGCGAATCCCTCAGAAAGTGAATCCCTTAGGAAGTGAATCTCTCAGAAAGCGAATCCCTTAGGAAGCGAATCCCTCAGAAAGTGAATCCCTTAGGAAGTGAATCTCTCAGAAAGCGAATCCCTTAGGAAGCGAATCCCTCAAGAAGTGAATCCCTCAGAAAGCAAATCTCTCAGAAAGCGAATCCCTTAGGAAGCAAAACCCTCAGAAAGCGAATCCCTCGGCTGTGCCAGCCCCGGCCAGGGACATCCACGGCCCTCTGCAGTGAGTGGGGAACCCAGGCAGCCATGACCAACCTGCTTTCCTCTTTGCTGGGCCTTGGGCTTAAAGTCTGGCCTCAAATAAAGCTCCAGCTTTCCCTGACCAGTCTGAGGCTAAAAAAGTAAAACCCCAAACCACGCCAGAACCCCCAAACCCGGGAGGGAGAGCCTCTCTCAGACCGGCCTGAGGCGGCCACGGCCCCCTGGGCCTCCTCCCAAA
>NW_010110973.1:0-415 GCF_000699245.1 Pterocles gutturalis
TGCCCATGGGCACAGAGCTCCCGAGAGCGGGGACGGGGATGCGATGCTGGCTGAGCCCCACCACGCCTGCCTGCGCTGCCCGGCGAGCGCCTGCTGCAAAGCCCCTGCCCGGCTGTTGGGATGGGGTCTCCTGGCACCAGGGGTCTCTGTGGCACAGCCAGAGGTGCTGCACTTGCAGCAGCCACAGCAGCCAGCCCCCTCCCCAGCATGGCCCAGGGAGGGGCAGGACCGGACACAGGCGAGTGCTGCCGGCCCTGGCTGACCCCAAACAAGCAGAGCTGGAGTCCGGAGGGAGCAGATTCACCGGATGGTTATGGTACATGGCATCAGCACAGTACACGGCATCGGCACGGCGAAGCACAGGGAGCCAGTGCCCTGGGCACCCAGAGCAGCCCCCAGCAGCAGCACAGACCCA
>NW_010110973.1:610-858 GCF_000699245.1 Pterocles gutturalis
CCCCCCGGGGGCACAGCTGAGCTCCAGACGCCTGCCCCTGCGGCTCGCCCGGCCTCCCATTGTGTCCCAGTGCATCCCAGTGCACCCCGTGTCTCACCTGGGGCTCCCATGGCTGGGTGGCTCCTGACCAAAGGCACTTTGCTGGACCTGAAGCCCCTCACCCATAGTCTTGCCAGAGAGCAGGGCTGGGCGCATGTGCTGGAGCAGGGTGGGGTCCCGTGGCAGCAGGGTGGGTGTCCTGCGGCAGC
>NW_010110974.1:0-1320 GCF_000699245.1 Pterocles gutturalis
AGGGGGACAAGCAGGATGCCCACCCCCTGCTGCGGTTTGGATGGCAGCACCGAGGCCGCCTGTACTTGTGGCTCTCTGTGCTCTAGAGAACTGAGCCATCACCCACGCCCACCTGGGGGGCAACCTCATCCCCTCCATCTCTTCACCCCGGCCACACAAGCACACCCCCAGGCTCTGCAGCCTGTCCAGCCTGCCCAGATGGGACGAAGTATTCCCAGTGCCCTCCAGCCCATGCACAGCTGAGACTGTGGCATGGTATGGGACCATGCCTGTGTCACCCCATGGAGATGGGCAGGACCTGCCCTGATGGAAACCAGACTGTGGATGATGGCCCCAGATCCCAGTGGGGCAAGTCCCAGCCCCCGCTTTGCTGCGGGGTGCTCTGGGCATCCCGTGCAGCTCCCTGTGCCCGGGGGGCTGGTGGGGAGTGATACTGGGGCACAGGGATGTGCACAGGGCAGCAGGGACATGTCACAGCATGTGGCTGTGCCACAGGGCTTGGCCACATACCCCCAACACATCCCCTGTGCACATCAGCTTTAGGAGCACCAGTGATTTTGGAACAATGCAACATCCTTTCCCCTCTCTGGAGGAAAGCTGGGGTCACAGCTGGGACTGCCCGCCCCACAGGTAGTTCATGCCCCATAGTGGTGCTGCACTGGCCATGCAGGAGGTGGCACAAGCACCATCACGGGTCATCACAGAGGCAGCCAAGCCACTGAGCTGGGAGAAGCATCATCTTCAGGGCACGGGTCAGCGCTGGTCGTGATGCAGAGCCTCCGGCTCCCCTTCATGGCTGCCCGGAGCCATTTTCCAGACCCAGATATGCAGGAGCTGCTAAATGTCACCTACAACAGAGGGAAAGTCGCAGAGCTCCACACTTTTAAGATAACCACCCGGTTTTCTGGGGCTACCCAGGGCTTTGCAGGGTCTGGGAAGGCAGTGTGGGCAGAGGGCGGGAGCCAGTGGCTCTGCAGCACGGCCCCAACGCGCCACATTAAGTGGGTCAGTGGTACAGCCGTGGGCATCGGCGGGCACGGAGGAGCTGGAGAGGATGGTGGTGGCAGCCGGAATGGCTCAAGGGCTGGCAGAAACTGGGACACCTGCACACACGTGGGTCCTCCCAGAGAAGTTGACCTGGGAGCTGGATCGGCGTGCAGGGAGAAAATAGCACCAGGAAACTGGAGAGGAGTTTTGTCTGCAAGACTCAGCAATTGCTCAGTTCCAAGACCCCTCACTGGGACATGTCCAGCGATGGCTGCCTTTGTCCCAATGACGCTGGATGGGTGCCGGCCACAGCCCCACAGCCAGCCCAGCCCA
>NW_010110974.1:1339-1686 GCF_000699245.1 Pterocles gutturalis
GAGAAAGGATGCTCATCACAGCACCAATCCAGAGCCCAGACTGGGTCTGCGGTGGGAACACTGGTAAAATGGTTCTCCATAGAGACGGGGGGAGCTGGGACAGCCCCTCCTGATCCCTGTGGCTGTGGTGCCCTTGGATCCCCCCCTCCCAGAAGCCTAACCTGCCTCTCCCCTTCCCAGCAAAAATCTGTTGAAATGATGATCCTGCTCCCAGGTCGCCGTGGCAACCGACAGGCACGACAAGGGGGGATGCAGGATCTGACCCCCCTCAATTTCCCCACCACGGACTCCTTCCCAGTACCTCCGCAGCCCTGTCCCCCCAGGGCTGGCTCCTCACTGCGGGGCTG
>NW_010110974.1:1766-2039 GCF_000699245.1 Pterocles gutturalis
CTTGCCCTTCACCGGATCCCTCCCCGCCTGCTGCCTGAACTTCAAAGCCACCAAAGGCCACATGGCCTGGAGCATCCTCTCCGCATGCCTTCCAAGGTGGAGAAGATGCTTTGAAAGCCCCTGGCCCTTCTCCCCTCCTCCACAGGGTAATTTCCATTTTTTTCAAAACCTCACAAAAAAGGAGCTTTTTTTCCCTCTTTGTTTCTCTTCTCTCTCTCTCTTTTTTTTTTTTTTTTCCCCTTCCCCTTTTCTTTGTCGCCTAAAAAACAACAC
>NW_010110974.1:2090-2394 GCF_000699245.1 Pterocles gutturalis
CGGGGGCTGCAGACGTTCCCCACCACCTTTCGGGGGGGAGGGGGTCAGGGCTTTTGCCCCTGCTGTGCTGAGGGCGTTTGTGGGGCTGGGGGAGGCAGCAAGACCCCGCTTGGGATGCGGCATGACACCCGATGTGACACCTAGCGTGACACCCAGCATGACACCCAGCGATGGGGCTGGATCCAGATCTGTCTGTCCCGGGAGTTTCCCAGGGGGTCAGGATGTGGCCAGGGATGCCCAGCAAGGCAGGGGCAGGATGGCCAGGCACCCTTGGGGGGTGACCCAACAGGGCAGGGATCAAAGT
>NW_010110975.1:0-43838 GCF_000699245.1 Pterocles gutturalis
TGCCGGGGGTTGGGGGCCTGCTCTCGTGGCCGGGCTTCCCCCTGAGAGCGTGCCCGGGCTAAAGGTGGGATTCTCTTTGTGCAGCGCCTTGGGCGCTGGTTCCGCGGCGGCTCCTGCTCGCAGTCGCCTTGTTTCTGTGACGGAGGTGGTCCTCGCCTTGCCCCTGCCTCCCTGGCTGCTCTCCGCACTTCGGGTGTCCCAGGCAGCCCTTCGAGCGGTGCGCTCCTGAGTTCGCATGGTGGAGAATGCTGCTGCCTCTCAGACACATTTGTTTTGGGTTTTTTTGCACCGTTGTAGCGGCTAAAGGTCCGATGAACGATGAAGGGCTTGTTTGTTTTTGCAGACCCTCCGTTTTTAAGTCGGAGTCTGGTATTAAAATCATGCTGTTTTTAGTATCAGAAAAAAACCCCAACAAACTTAAGTTGGGCCCTTTCAGGTAAAGATCTGCTTGTGTTTTGGTAAAGATGCTAGTAAAATACATGTAGTGACCCAAGAAAATCAATTCTTAAGCCAAGACCAAAGAGGTCGTAAGGGGAGAATTTTTCATTCTATCTGGTGCACCCAGCCCCCCAGTAATTACTTGTGCTCTAATCCAGAGTTCAAAACTTGTGGACACTACCACCCTTAGCTTGCTCAGACAGTTATCATAAAAATGGAAAACTATGGTTTATCTGTTAATTTATTTATTTTAATGGGTTTTGTTTACCTAGCTTTCTTCTGTTAGAAAATAAAACAGTTAAGGGATTTATTGTTTGTATTATTTTTCTTTGAGGCCCTGAGAGTGGAGGAGGCAAACTGATGTTAATGTCACTGTTCTCTCATCAGGTTTCCAAATGCTTCATTCCCACTTTAAAGTTACCAAAAACGCAGTTAAGCTTTCTTGTGCAACACTTTGCTGCCAATACACTTTTGCAAGTATTGACGGGCAGGTACACCTGGTGCCAGTTTAATAATCTTGTTCCTGTCAGTGCACATAACCCATCCTAATTCTGTAAATACCAGAGCAAATTCTCCATGTGTGTATGTATTAACATCTGTGTATCAAACTGTCTTTTCATGGGATGTGAGTGGGAGAGAGATCCTGACCATTTATCTTTTCCCTGCATACACTATTTCCGTCTTCTAAAAGAGTCTTCTGAATGTGTTGTTGTTATTGATTTGAAGATTCTTATTTGTCTGAACTGGAAAATCCAAATGGTAAGATTCAAGGTTCCCCCTATTCTCCAGAAAACTATTAAGTACTGTCTTGGTTTTCATCGAATAATGCAGTCTGGTGGCTTTTAATGTTGGTCTATATGGTACCTTATGATGACAGTATTTATCTTCAGGAAGGAAGGAGGAGGTAGTTCTGTTGTTTTGGTTTCTTCTTTTTTTGTTAGTACATGACAACATTAGATTACCTTGATCCCATTTCATTAGTGGAAAACATATCTTTGTTACTGTATATTAATTCCTGAAAGTTATTCTTCATACATTTAAAATGTTAATGAAAATTAGTAACACATTTAAGATAAGTGAGGCAGTACCATGAAATACTTACCATTTGGCTTTTGTCCTAGTGAGAGGCTTCTGAGGTGTGTTATGATCTTGTTCTGTTGCTGGGGTTCTTTTTTGTTTGGTTTATTGGAGGTTTTTTGCCCCCTCTTCTTGTGGTGATCATAGAGAAGGAAGAGAGTTTCTTTTCATGGCCAAAATTGAAATTCCGCCTTAGAAAATTATTTTCAAACATAAATTTTTGACCCATCTCGTGGGAAATTATTTTCTAACTACGTGACTATTTTTGTCTAAATAACTATTAATAATAATAAAAGGTTGGTTTTGGTTGCACTTCTACTTGTATCAAATCTAGACAATTTATTGGAGAATTCATAGGCTGTCCCCTGAAACCACTTATTGAGCGTACTAGCACAGAAAGTTACACAATGATTTTTGACTATCTAGAGGGAATATTCCAAAGATGCAAATAGACCCCAATGTGTGTAGAGCATATCATCAGCTCATCATGGCTAGTGTGGGTTGTGCTGATAGTCTGAAGCACTTGATAGGGGCAGAATGAAAGGTTAAACAAAACAAAGATTTAGGAAGTACCATCTGTCTTCCATCATGTAGAGCATGGGGGAGGAGGTGTGTCTAAGTGCTAGAAGATACAGAACAGGAAATCGTTGGCATTTCAGTCAAGTATTAATTATGCACTGCAGTTTTGTTTTATATAAATGTGAATAATAGCTGAGCTGAAAATGCCAACTCTGAAAGGTGTTTGATCGATAATGTCTGGACAACGTTAAAGGAATATCTACTGGTGAGCTAATACCATTAACTCACAGGAAGAAGATATGTTGGTAGCTTTCTGAAAAATGCACATCTTAAGATAACTAAATAAGTCTTAAAATAAGCCCCATGCGCTTTTGTGCCTCAGGGTTCAGTGCAGCTAGAGTAAATGCGTGATGTACAGAAAATTCAGCTCATTCAGAGTGACTTCTGCCTGGCAGGAAAACCTTGTAATGAAGGTATCATAGATCCTACTAAAACCCTGAATGTAATTTTATTAATTTACACATCTTCTTTACTACTCTTGCAGTTTGATTCTCTTACTGTGCTTTCCAATGGTAAGAATGAGGTACTGGGAGGAAGGTCAAGAGACTTGACCTAATCTGTTTCTAAAGACATTTGGTGATAAGTGTCTGTTGACTAATGTTATCTGTTGTCCTCTTCCAGCAGCATTTCTTACTATTTGTATTCAACTGTTTTAACCCTTTGACTGGGGTAGCATCTGTGTGTTCCTACCAGGGAGTTGAATCTGTTTTTCTGTTTCAACTTGCTGTACATGCAGCAGAAATTGTTCCAGTTGGCCCAGCCCATTTTATTATGGTTAGCCCATTTTGTCAAACCCAAACTGCCTCATGCTCAAAAATGTAATGGTTAAAATAGTGCTGTGTGACTTTGACCTGTGATGGGAACTTTTAGAAGAGGAAAGTCTTTTGCTCTTTTTCCTGCTCCCTGGCAGGAGACACTTGCTTTTCTATTGCCGTGCACCATCTACTTTCCAAATCCAGTATGTGGGATTATGGAACAAGAAAAGCTGTGGAGCAGTTTAAGGAGACTGGGTGATGCCTGTGCTGATCTGTGAGTCAATGACTGATTGAAAAGGAGGGTTAACAGTCTCTGCCCTGGGCACAGTCCATCAGGGAATATCTGTTTTGTTCTGTGGATATGTTTGGAAGGGTTCATTTCCAGTTTGGCAGTAGTATCAAAACAGAGGCTGTTTTTTGTTTGTGTGGTGGTACTGGTAGTGGTCAAAACTGTTCCAGGGCTTTATTTAGTCTTGTTTTCTGGTCTCTGTGCCTATTAAGTGCAGAGGTTAAAGTCTGAAGGAGGACAATAAGCATTTTTGTGTCTTTTAGCTTTCAATATATATTGTCTCATAACAAGTAGTAATTGAATGATGTGAACTGAAATAGGGACATTTTACTTACAAGAAAAACAATTTGCTTTAAAATAGACTTTTGTCTTGTTTTCTATGTGACTTACTGATGGCTTCCTGATTCTTTTCCCTTATTTTTGAAATTGACAAAAAACATTGCCCTAGTATTGTTTTCATTTAAAATATTGTGCCCTGCAGTCATTTAGAGTAGCTTAGAAAGTGTGAAAAGTTCAGATTGAATTTACATTTATTTTGAAAATAATTAAAGATATTTTTAAAAAATCATACTTCAAAAATGACCTGCTTAAGCTATGGTTCAGTACTCAAATGGCACAGTCTTCTAAGCAACATGACTATACGAATAAATGGTGGAGCAACTAACTTATTGCCTGTGTTAACATGTAGCTGAGTACGACTTGCTTGACTTATCATTCCCTGAATACTGTCAAGATTGCTCTTAATGGAACTGTAAGGAAAAAACAGAAGTGAATGTCAGTAACCCTGATAAAGGCAACTCCGACAATTATCAATACCTTATTCCTTTGTGTGTGTATGGCTGAGTCTTTAAGAAGTTCACAAATCTGTATTTTAATTTTTTTTAATTATAGTTGTTCAAAGTCTTCCAGGTTGCTATGAATGAATGCTGTAGGTGTTAAAAAACTGTCGTAAGAAAAATAATGGTAAGCTCTTAAGTCAGGGTGGTTAAACTTGACTTGTAACTCGACGGTTTATTCTACTTGGGCTTGCTGACAGTTCCTAGACGGTAGAGTCAGGTTAGCAGAGACCGTTATCTGCAAAACCAAATGGATTTTGGTTCTAGTGACTCCTAAAGGCTACTTTCTTGTAATCAAGTCTAGAAAAACAAGATGTATTTTGTGTTTAAAAGAAGACTCTAAGGCAGCTTTTAGTATTCAGAATGAATCCTTGTGTTGAAATATCTTTGAACTTTAGTAAAATGCTGTTCCTTCTGCCTCCTCTCTAGCAAACTTCTGTCTGCATTCTGTCTTCGGCCTTGAAGCCTCCAAGACTGTTGTTCTTCAGAAATAGATGTAGGTTTTGTGTTTCACAGCCTGATAAGTATAGGTGCGCTTTCCAATATTAATTTATTCTTTCAAATATGTTGGAATAGCCTTGCTCATCATTAAAGTATTTAGAATTTTTTTTTTTAATTTTTGCAAATTAGAAATAGGTAAGGGCAAATTAGAAATAGGTACGGGCAAAGTTGTGAGAATTGAATCTTTGGTTTTGAGTCCTTTTGCCACAGAGTAATATAGGGGAGTAAGTGAAGAAAAGAGGATATTATGTCTTCCTTCTAACATGAAGATCATCTTCAGTGTCCTATTATTTTGTAATACTAGACTGCCAGAGACTTTTTTCAACAATACTATACATCTATATATATATTATATTTTTTAAGCAGTCTTCCAGGAATTATTGATGTAACAGAACTCTTTGGATTCCTTTAAACAGTAGTCTAATACTATCTTTTTCCCCCTGTGTATGCCTACTTTTTCTACTTATTACCCTCTTTCTACCTGATTTATAAAGACTCTGCTCTTCTGCTCTGGCAACTCTGTTATGGATTTTCTTCCTTTGCCAAGAATGTGGTGGATTGGGAAGATATTAATGAATACAACCCAAACTGAGTTTGAATACCAGCCAGTGAAAGGGAGAAACTTTGGTTAGCCTGTAAGTACAGAACACAAATGTGAGCATAAATCACTGCCTGTGGTTTACTCCATAATTTTCCTTTCTCTTAAATGTAGTGTCTATCTTCTACCAGTTGCTCTTGTAAACAAGTACTTGTCTTGTTAAAATTGTGTTCTCTCTCAGTTTGGCAGTTTTTAAGTTCACATGTTTTTCCTCTAATGCTCATATACAAGTAAAAATTCTGTAATCTGACCAAACTAGACAGAAATTCAACTTTTGAATATGTTTGTAATTGAAGAGTTTTCCATCGCCATAGATGACAGTTCTGGAAGCAACTGCCATTAATAAAAGGTGGAAACTGCTATTTGTATGAGATGCTGATGTTTTCGTCATATTATTTTCATCACTAAATCAACATTAATTAACACTTGTGTGACTGTTCCTTGTTTGTGCTTATCCAGTTACTGTATAAAACACCATTTGACTATGGAGTAACACAGATAAGCTGTGCCTTTTTTTGTCAATTAGTGTTAAACCATTCACGCTGCAGTGGCTTTAAAAAACTAATTCCGATGGAGTTTTTTTCATTACTTTAGTGTGGTATTTTTTCATCCAATGCTTTTCTCATTCATTCCTAAGTAAGACTTTATTCTGATATGAAGCTGGGAAGGAGCTGGGAATTCCTTTTCTTTTCCCTTCTTGAAAATAACTCAAACAGAATGTCGCAGAAATAGTTACCTTCTTCTGGAAAAGAGTTTACCATATGACTGTTTTGAAAACAACAGAAGAGTATTTCTGTGTTTAAACTTAACTGAATTTGAAGAAGACATGGACAGTCTAGCTATGTGGCGTGGTTTATGAGTTGAAAGCAGAGAGGATTTCATACCACTCGTGTACTCGGAAAGGTTATTGATTGCTGATGCTGCTTCTTATGAGGCTAAAAGTGTTACTGAATTTAAGGTCAGGGAAAGTTCTTTCCTTAAAATGTGGTGGCAGGATGCAGTAGTAGGGGAGCTGATACAAGGTAATACATGTCAACTTTTATTAGGTCCGTATCCCATAGCAAAACTTCTAAAAGTCCCAAGCAAGAGATTGTTTTATTAAAATCGCTTTCAGTATGAAAAGATTGAGGTTATTATATATAAATAGATTTAAAAACAAAACACTTTAATTCTTCCTTAGAACACTCACTTGCAGGTATAAAAACACCAATTTGATATTTATGATAGATCTTCTGACCTTCTAGTAATTTGTTATGACTCTTGTTAATGTGGTATTTTAGAGAAAATCTTTAAGCTGTGAACCATATTTTGCTCTGGAATAAGTGCCCTAGAATTGTAATTATTACCCCTTCAAAACTGAGTCTGTTCAGACTTTTTATGCAAGTTTTACTTTCAGTATCCATTTGTAAATTCTCTACTCTCAAGTGATTTGCTTTTTTGTCAATAAGCAGATCTGTATCTTTTAACTTCACACATTTATCAAAAGAACCACCATTCTAATTGGCTGTGCTACTGTATTTGAAATTCTAAGAAGGATTAACTACAGAAAAGCCTGAAAGTTATGGGGTTTTTTTGTTGTTTGTGTTTTGTTTTTTCTTCCCCTGTGTCTGGGAAAAATAATATTGCAGCATTTGGAAGATCACTATTCTACAAGCTGGACTTTCCATCAGGTTGAGGGAGGTGATCTTTCCCTTCTATTCAACACTGTTGAGGCCTCACCTGGAGCAGTGTGTCCAGGTTCCTCAGTACACAAGAGACATGGGCATACTGGAGAGAGTCCAGCAATGGGCCACAAGGGTGATTAAAGGACTGGAGCGTCTCGTATATGAGAAAAGGCTGAGAGAGCTGGGACTGTTTGGCCTGGAGAAGAGAAAGCTGAGAGAGGATCTTGTTAATGTATATATATATACTTGAAGGGAGGGTGCAAAGAGGACACAGCCAGGCTCTTTTCAGTGGTGCCCAGTGACAGGACAAAAGGCAATGGGCATAAACTGAAACACAGAAGGATCCCTCTGAACATCAGGAAACACTTGCTCGCTGTGAGTGTGACTGAGCACTAGCACAGGCTGCTCAGGGTGGTTATGGAGTCTCCATCCTTGCAGATGCTTAAAAGCCAGCTGGACATGGTCGTGAGCTACTGGCTCTAGGTGGCCCTGGCTCAGCAAGGGGGTTAGAGCAAATGACCTCCAGAAGTTTTTTTTTAACCTCAACCATTTGGTGACTTTTCAGTTAAGGAATTGCAACGTTGGAATTTGTGATCTATACAAAATACAGCTTCCTCTTCGTTTTTACTGACTGAGTGATGGTGGTCCCTTAACAATTGGTTATTATTGAGCCTTGAATTTTAAGCTAATACTTTGTGCAGTCTTTGGATGTTTGGTGGTATTCTTAAGATGATACACTGCTACATTTTTTCATTGTACTTTTCTTTCTAGAAATAGATTATTTTTTTTATAATGAAGTAATCATATTAGTAACCATTCCTTTATGAAGACTTCTAGGACTGACTTTTCCTGAAACTGTAATCTCAAGAGAAGATGAGACTTTTTGGATTTTTTAATTTTTTTTTTCTGTCCTGAGGTCACCAGTATTCTGTGTAAGCTGTTGAAATAAGACAAACAAGCAGTTGCTTTCTTCAGAAAGGAGAAGTGACTAACCGTAATTAGAATTGTTACTGTTTGCACTAATTTATTCTTGTCTTTTTTTGTGTATATGCAGAGCACAAAGTAATCATAGTGGGACTTGATAATGCTGGAAAGACTACTATTCTTTACCAATTGTAAGTATATGAACTATTTTGGTTTTCTGTTTACTTTTTAGTATTTGTCACTCTTTAATGATTGAAAATTCAGCTTTGCAACCTGGCAGAATCTCTAGAGTTCTACATCACAGTTTGTACATTAATGTTATTGTTCTAAACAAAATTAATATTTAAAGGATAAGTGAAGGGACTGCAGTGTTTTAGAACTGAACTGTGAATTGAATAACACAATTGTACATACAAACACAAAAACGAAGTGCAAATTCTTTTGCCATTAAAGCCTATCTTTATTTGTAAGTGTAGAAATAATCCTACTTTAAAACAAGTGCATTTTAAGTATCTGTTGCAGTGTCCTTTAAAGAGAAGCTTCTTAAAATGCAGATGCTTATCCATTTGTTGAGCTTCTTATGTGCTTATTTTTCGTTGCTGATGTCTTTAAGCGTGTCTGCAGTCCAAATTCAGATTGAACTAATCTTTTTACTAAAGAACTGCTCTTGCATATTTGCTTTATTTCTCTAAAAAATCAAGTGTATAGCCTTTTGAAATATGCCTAGTTTTTAATCTTTTTTTTTTTTTAAATCAGAGTTACACATTAACTTTTTCTACAACAAATTTGTTATAATTGAGCTGTGACAAACCTTGTGTATTTTAGTGGCTGGTCTTTATGGTGTTGTATTGTTTCCTTTAGCTTAATGAATGAAGTGGTTCATACTTCTCCAACCATAGGAAGCAATGTAGAAGAAATAGTGGTGAAAAATACTCATTTCTTAATGTGGGATATTGGAGGACAAGAATCATTACGGTCATCGTGGAATACGTATTATTCAAACACAGAGGTATGAGAAGCTGCTTTGAAACCTGCAAATTCAGTAAGGTTGTTTGAAATTATATTTATTTATTAGGAATATTGGTAGATTTTTATAAAGATTGCAGCTGTATTGTTTTTAAATCTTTTTGAGGAAGAACAAACCCGAAAAAATGTAAGGCGTCTCTGGTATGCAGCCAGTTTTCTGGGAATATATGAAGTATTTTTTCCTGTGTACTTTACACTAATATTGTTTGATCTGTAGTATAAACTGTGAAGTTAGACTTTTTTCCTGGATAAGCAAATTATATCAAAGTACTTTTCAGATCAAATGGGTTTTTTATATGTTTTTTCACGTACATTAAAAGGAAAAATTTGCAATGTAATTTGCAAATTTGGTGAGGATTTGCAGTGGTTAACCTAAATTCTGTACTTCTAGTCTGAAATGTTTTTGAGGTTACGATAATTAAGGATGAGGAATTAAGCTTTCTCTAGGCAGTATTTAAAAAGCTCATCAGCTTGTGGCTTTTATCCAAAGGATAAAGGAAAGTCTATTTGTGCAGTACTCATGAGGTGCTGGTAAAGCTGCCATTGCTGGAAAGTTTGGAGTGGAACTCAGCAAGGGTTGTCTTTTGGAGGTTTGTTTTTTATGCCAGTCTTTTTGGAGCCAGAAGGTTATCAACACAACATGGATATAAAATTTCTGTAGTCTCACTTTGAGACTTCTACTTTGATATAAAAGACTTTAGACTTCATTTCTTACCATTTCTACTAAAAGCAGAGATCTCTTGTAGATATTACTCATTATATCATTATGTAAGCATTCCATCCTCCTGTAAAATTGGGTTTTTTTGTCCTGTGCATCCCTTTGAGAGAAGGAGAGATTAAAGTGTTCTACCTCAGATGTTCAGAAGCTTTTTATCTACTGAAAGCCTGGTGATGACATCTCAACCTTCATTTTTTAATTTTATGTAGAAAAATATGGCTACGTCTAAGACACATACACATGAAGGTGAAGAGACTTGGGCCAATATCTGTTACAATAACAATAAGTTCCTGTCATTTGTCTATTGAGAATATTTAATTTTGGAGTTTGGGGAGATGCATGTATTAGTTCTTTTTTTGATCCTTTTGGGTTCTTCATCATATTCCAGCTAGTGGTGTTTGAAATCCAGTGCTTTCTAGCACTTGGAAAGAAGAACTTTCCCTTACTTAGAAGCTTTGTCTGCTGGAAACAGTTGAGGAAGAAAAGAGGTCTGTTTAGTATGCTAATCCTAGCCTCCCTCATATGAATAATTCCTTTACTGTTCCTCCTTATCTGCTAGACATCTCAAAGTCACAGCAGCATTAAATTGACTTCGTTTTTCATACTTTGTGGTCATTTTCAATGGGTAATGAATCTCCAAATCACTTTGCCTTATAAAATTAAGGAGAATATGTTGGATAATTACAGTGGTGACATCTAATCCTCCTTTTTGTTACTATCTGTCTTTTCTCTCCTTATCTGCAAACTAAAGCAATCTAAACAAAATCTTTGGGATAATGTACAAATCCCACAGATAACCTTTTCTGTGCATACCTGTCCTAATCAGTTTTAACTTAATATGGGTAATCCTGCAATTCTGTTTTAAGAGTCAGATCGTATTCTTACAGAAAGGATGCTGAGACAGGCTTACAGACACGAGATTGAGGGGAGAGGAAAGGAGAGGGAGCTCGCGTGGTTGAGTTATTGGGGTGGTGGCAAACAAAAAGAGTTACTGTAAAAGAGAAAAGGGGATGCAAAAGTATTCCCATCTGGGCAAGGAAGTGATGGAGTCTCTCAGATGAATGTAATCTCCTTGTCTTTCCTCTCCAGTGTAGCATGTGTTCCCTGTAATTAATTTTTTTTAATAGTATCTGTGTAATTTTCATCAGAATGTGTTTGATCTCCCTACTCATTGTTCCCACCTGTGATGTTGTTAGCAGTGCTTGGAGTGCACTCTGGGCAGGGCAAGTGTTGAACACTGATCAGTTGTTATGGTTTGTGTACACAAGCTGTTGTGTAATGCTTACAAGCATTTACCTGAGTATTACCTCCCATGTAATGCCATGGGTTTTTTTCTCTCTAGTGTAACACTATAAAATAGAAGGCACAGGAGGCAGAAAGGGTGGGGTAAAAGAGAATAATTGTTATACTAGTGACAGTAGTGTCCCATGGGATACCTTATGTACCAAACCTAGCAGTGTCTCAGGTTTCACAAGAGCATTGCTGTGAAAATAATGTCTCTGGCAGGAACAGTAAGGGTGAAATCACTGTTATAGTTGTCTTCAAGTGCCTGGGTGGAAGGGTGCAAAGTTTTAAGTGAGAGGTCAGCTGCATAGGCCCTTTGCGTTACAAAGGTTAAGGTGCTGTGCAACAACATAAGGATAAGCCCTGCAGGTACATGGCTTCTGAGGTCTAATGTACTGCTTTGAAATAACATTTATTAAGCCTCGTGAATAAGATTATGCTGAATTGCTAAAAATGCTGCTTCCAAAATGGGGAATTTCATTATTATATTTTTCTGAGTATGCAAGTAGTAGTGAGACATAATAGCTCTTTTCACTGATAACTGTGTAGCAAGTTTGTCATCCACATTTTTAATGTAATCCACAACCTATAGGTGCTTTTGGTAACTACATCACTATTTTACTTATGATGTAGGGCCTGAAAATCCACCAAGGAGATTTAACCATAGTACATGAAAGTAGATCTAAGCAGTGCTGAAATATATAAGCTTGTTTGTTTTTTTTTTTTTAACTATAATCTTCATATATGATTCCCAGGGTTTTAGCAAAAGACTCTAACAGTAAACCTCTTGTTCTGATTTCTCATGTGCTCTGAAAGTCTGTCTCTTATATAGGAAGACTTGTGGTAGTGGTCTCTTGAAAACATGCTTTCTGTAATTTATACTTTGTACTTACGAACTATACTATTGTTTTTTCCCCTAGTTCATCATTCTTGTTGTTGATAGCATTGACAGAGAGCGACTTTCTATTACAAAAGAAGAACTTTATAGAATGCTGGCTCATGAGGTATGGTGGCTAGTTGGGATGGGAGTTGGAATAATAGTTTTAATTTGTTGTGAACAGTCAAATAACATTATATGCTTCCTATGTTAACAAAAATTATACTGTCACGAAAAAAAACTCCAAGCCTAAATGTGCATGCATGTTGGTCACATTTTCAAACCATGTAAATGATAAACAGGAAAATTATTATGAAGCACACTTCTAATAGGGCTTGCTTGATTGTAATCAAATCATTCTTTACTTTGCAAATGTTGAACTTGTAAAATGTTTTAAACTTCATATTAATATAACTGGGTGGTGTTGTTCTCCACCACTATTTCTCTTCTTTCAGTTAAATGGTTAAAATTTCAGGAAACTTTTTTTTTTAATTTTTATTTTTATTTTAGAAAGTAGGCAATTCCATTTCTTTCTTCTTAATTTTAAGTAACAAGATTAAAACAAAGGAGCATATATAGATAAATTAGTTTCAGTTTGGTTTCCTTCTGAAAAATTTTTTATAGATTTATTATTATATGTTATGTTGAAGACTGCTCAACATTGTGTCAACTCCTTTGAACTTCACAGATTAACATCTGCATTGGATTAGCTAAAGTACAGTAAAACCTTCGATGATCACTCAAGCTAAATTAGGGTTGGTTTAAATCTAAATAGATTCCTTCATTTTTGAAGGAAAATAATTTAGTACAATTTATTATTTCCAGTGAGTGAGTTTTTGTTTTACAGTTAATGTAGTTTAGATCTGGTAGTGAGGAGCAAATACGCTACCAAAAAGGTAGAAAGATTACTTTTTTCCTGTGTAGTTTAGTAGTTTCCAGTGTTACAAACTCTTATGAGATTGTGATTGACCATGTCTTGAAAACAGTCAGAAGGCCTTGACTGGACAACTTATAGGAGTGAGTTTTCAACTTTAGACCATAAAGGTTTGGGTTTTTTTTCTCTTGATGCAAAAATAGGCTCAAAATTTAGTATACACTGAAATGTGTTGAACGCCTTTAATTACAACTGTCAGCTTTCCAAGTGTTGCGTTTGTTTGCCCATCTACACTCCTATAACTATATATTCCAGTTTGTGTCTCATTGCTGTGTGGAATCCTAATTTCCATACAGAAACAGAGTAACTTTTTATTAGTTTCTGTTCTTACTAAAGCTGCTGCAGCATTAGAGCTCCCTTTTTGGAACAATAGGATAAAACTTACAAGAATTTAGATAGCTTTCTTAAATTGTTACTGCTTTATTCACTACAGAGCTTGTTTAATGAAGTTGAAAGTAATTTCAAGAGAATGATATCTAGCAGGCTTTTCCGTTTGTATAGTATCTACTGTAGGTTTTGGAATGTTTATCCGGTAATAATTCTGCTGGCTGGATAGTTTGGAACTTTATGAAATATATTTTAACAAGGCTGTCATTAGTTAACATATGAACATGTGATCAACACCAAAAGGATAGGCATATAATATATAATAATTTGGTTCTCTGTGGTGAACACTTCTGAATCAATTGGTTTCTTCAGTCTTAATGTAATTAATTTTTAATGCAGTAAGGCTGTTATAATTCCATGCTGCTGTGTAATTGTAGATTAGCTTGAATACAATTCTCTTAAGAAATTCAGTTAATGTAATATCTTTTTAGTTCTTTGTAATAACTATTACAAATACTCTAAATTACTTCAAGGATTTACGGAAGGCTGCAGTTCTCATCTTTGCAAACAAGCAGGACATGAAAGGCTGCATGACAGCTGCTGAGATATCTACATACCTCACCCTCAGCTCCATAAAGGATCACCCGTGGCACATTCAGTCCTGTTGTGCTTTGACAGGAGAAGGGTAAATGCTTACTGCTTAGCATAGTAATATACGGTAAATGAGAATACTGATTTGAATCCCGTTGACACCAATGTGGATTTCCTGAAAGAACATATTTTCTGAGCTTTGCAGTCAGAGGGACATTTTAATTTTTTTATTTTCTTTATTGAACCTTGTAGACTTGTTTCATAGCTCAAACACCAAATTTGTATGAAAGTCTTTCACCCTTACTATTAAAAAAACCAAACCAAAACCCAAACAACACACAAAAACGAAGTCTTCTTGGGTAGCCAAGTAATGATTTACTTTACAATGGTAAAGCTTAAAGATGGCATAAACTAGGTAACTAAATCCCTAGAAAAATCAAATGAAAGCCTGTCTGCTGAAATGGAAGACTTTAAGAGATGCAATTTGAGTCAGTAAGCAGATTAAATCCTGTGCAATTTTGGTGTTAAATATAAACATATTTTTAATTTTGTAATGGGATTTTGGAATTCTTGATACACTTCTTTTTTGTGAACCAATTCAGTCTGGGTAGTCTGGCCTTTATCTTTTAGTGTTAGTATGTAAAGGTAAAAGCTTTCATGTAAGCAGTCTTTCATGGGAAACCTGTAGAAAAAGAAAAACTTATTTAGTTCTGTGTACTTATGAGTGAGCCTGTTAACAATAGTGTATTTTAGATTTACAAGGAAAAGAAATTGAAGAAGTGCCAAGCTTCAGTAAAATAGCATGCTTGAACATCTTATTGTTGTTAAAGCCTAAGTTTCAAGTTTCAATCCCAATTCCAGCCGATTTTATTTATTTTAAGTAGATGATTTTATGTTTAAAAACAAGTATAAAATACTATAAAGATGTGGCAATAGAACTAGTGCCAATATAACATCTCTTATCTTGCAGATTATGCCAAGGCTTGGAGTGGATGACCTCCCGTATTGGAGTGAGATAGCTTCCCCCCACCCCAAAAAGAAGAAACTTCTATTTATCCTGTGAACATGTACATTTTTCTGTACTTCTGGTTGCTGAGGCAGTGACCATGTTTAATTTATATCAGCCAGCCCCCAAGCTGTACTTGAATCAAGTGCAGGTGAACTGAAACATAAAGTATTTTCTTAACGTTTTTTAATACACTAATCTTAAACTGGATGAACGTATATACATCTGTTTTTAAGCATTGAAATTCCTCTGAATATGTATTCTAACTTTTTCAGTGATAGCTTTTTAAAATCTGTTTTGTCATTGTCAATATTTCATACTTCCTCTTTCTAAATAGTTTATATAACTTACCTAACGTAAATGAGCGCAGTTTGTTTAATAATGAAAAGGTAGCGAGTAGGTTGACTTTACTCTGGCATAGCTTTAGCCTCTAACGATAACCATATCCAGCTGCGCTTCCTGGAACATCAGTAGAGTTCTAGCCAGCATGGGAGTTAATAGATATAAAGGCAAATTTTTAAATGCTGAATGAAGTAGTTATAGTTAATTTTGTGGTGGCTTTTAACCTGGTTTATAGTTGAACTTCTGCCTTAAAAGATATCTATTTAATTCTCAGTTTCTCTGGTAAGTAGTTCTACAATATGATTCTTTTACTTGAAAATATATCTCTATACAGTGGATAAAAAATTTGTTATTAAGTGCTAGTTTAGTCATTTAGAAATTGAATATCTTTTTAAAAATAAACCTCTTGATAATTAAATTTGGAATCATGGCAGCCAGTGTTATGTGTAGACTTGCTGTAATCTCTTAAAATTTTAAATACTGTATACATGAGCCTTCCTCACCTTTTAGTGAGAGAGCTGTTTTCTAAATGAATTAAAAATCAAAAGGGAAGCCAGATTTATAAGGAGAACAAAATCATGGTGCTATGTCTGTAGACTTCAGAGTGAAGCTAATCTTGACATTTATTTGCCTACTATGAAATGTTGTCAGATTCTGTTGCAGAGAATATATTTTGGCTTGATTTTTTTTTTTTGTTTGTTTTAGTCATATTTGCAGGAGCAGAGAACTTTTGATGGTGTTCAAGTTAAATTCCAAAATTTAGGAGCTGAAGGTTCAAAAAGTAGAGAGCTTCTCTTTGAAAAACAGGTGGTAAAAGATTGTACCTAGTAACTCTTAATTCAATTTGAAGGGAATAAAATTAGATATGTAAAGAGACTCTAAAGCTGTGGATGAAGTTAACTGAGAACATTACGCACCAAAAAAACCCCAAACACCTGAAAAAAGTCTGAGGAAAAAAATACAGAAAACAAAAACAATAGTGGACACCCAACTCCTAGTGAAATCCCAGCAGCAGTCAGGTATCTATGTAAATGCTTGACAGGCTTTCCAAAAACACCATTATGCACTTTTGCATGCCTGAAAACCATGTGGAGTCTGGTTACTGGAACAATTTTGCTAATTGACTGTTGGCCTTTAATGACAAAATGTTTTTGTTAAGTCTTGTTTTGATAGTTGAAGCACACTGAGTTTTCTTTAATAAAATTTTAAGTTATGTAAATTTCAATTTGTTTCCATTTTTATTTGAACAAAGCTTAATGAAATTTTAAAAGTGTCAGCAAATGTGTTTTCATAAGTGTCAAAAAGAAGACCTTGAATACATGTGGAAACACTGATTGGTTGAATGAAGCTGAATATTAATGCTGGTTATCCAAAGTCAAATTTAGGAGAAAGACTATGTTGAGTGTCAAGTCAAATTGCTCAAAATTATTTAAATCGGTGAAAAGTAGTGCTTAAAGAAAAAAAGAGGAATGCAAGGCGAGGTTAAAATCTCATACTAAAGCTTCTTGCTCTGATGTTTGTGCTGCCGTGTTCTAATGTGTGAAAACAAGATTTGGTTTTGGTCTTAAGGAAGTAAATTATAAATTAAAAACATGAAGTTATACTGGGAATGAGGTGTCTTGTTTGACTTAATTTCAGTTTCCAATTTAGATTTATTCTCAGTTTTATGTAGTAGTCCTGAATATTTATTAAAAAGTGCTATCTAAATATATATATATTTTTAAAAAGGCATAATTTTGTATTTAGCACTTTCGAGGTAAAACCATTCATAAAGCTATAATTTGATTACTAGGTCCAGTCTCACCTGAGGTAGGACGTCTAACTTTGATTAAGAGAAAATGGTCAGACTGTAGACCTTAGAATATCAGAATAATGAAAGTTTTCTTTTAATTCCTTAACACTTAAGTCCTTTGAGTACCTTTATAGAAGGAAACCATCTCGACAATAGCTATGATTTTGATCACCTTACTACTTAATTTTCTACAACAGTTTTCCATTTATGATATTGTTTTGTTCACAGCACTGATTCTGAGGTTTGGGGTGTTTTTTTGAAAAAGGCTTCGTGTGGAATTTTGGGGGATTTGTTTTTAAACAACTTCAGAGCCTGTTAATCTAAAAGTGGTTTGATTAAGATAGTTTTTACAGTGGGGTGCTTTAGAACATTGCATGTGTCTTTGCACTACTAAACACTGCATTATTTTTGTTAATCTGTATGTAGTAAATATTTTCCAGGTAGTTTTGCATTTCTAAAATATTCTGCATTTAATATACTGTTCATAAAGAACACTGTTAATCAGCTTCTCGGAGGAAATTACAAATGCATGGAAACATTTAAAAACATTGTCAAATAAAATATCACAAAGACTTTTCTCCTAAATATTTTATTTTACTCAAAATGCAGGATACTGTAATAAAGTATTGATATTCATATTATAGTCTAATTTATAAAATCAGACCCATTGTGTTAAAAGAATCCATCATATTATGAGAGAAGTATTTCTGATTTGTTTAGCAGCTTCTGAGCATGCACCTTTGAGCAATTTTTTGTCATGCTTGGGTGAGGCTGGCAGGATGAGCTTTTTGAAAGTAGTCTTTGCGGACTTTTAAGCTCTTTTGCTTACTTGATTTGAAATGGAATTAAGTTTTACAAGACTTTCCCTTCCCCCTTCCCTGATGTGTTCATCTGTTGTTACTAAGTAGATCCAGTAATAACTTTAATATTTCCCTCCCTGTTAATAATTGTAAGACTGAATAAAGCCTTATTGCATGAGTAAATACTAGGAAATGTAAGCTGGCTAATTGTGTAGGGAGTATACTAGCCTTCCTATCTCTTGTTAACTTTTATCTGGTTCAATAATATATGGTAAGTGAAGACCATTTACTAAGGAAAAAAATAGATTTTGTGACCATAAAAAGTTGCTTTTCCTTTATTATAATTTCATATATTGAATTTTTGAAATTCATTGGCTCTTTGTAAACTGAAATGCCCCCTGTAAAACATGCAATTTGAATTTTTTTTCAGTTTTGAACATAAAATTCTGCAGTCAAACTGGTAGTCATTTTACCATGTAAATATTGTAACAGACACTAAAGTATGGTTTAGGGGTGGAAAAAAGCTCTGATAAAAAATTACTTAAGTGTTCGATTTTTGTGGTCTTCAAGTAATTTTTCTAAGAGACTGTACTTCTGTTTGTGGGGGGTTGTTTTGTAAAAAAAAAAAGCTTCTGGACAAAACATGACTTGTAGACAGATATTTACAGACAAATCATTAATTTGTCTTGAATTATGGAAGTATGGGGGGAAGGAGGAAGTATAGTCAGTTGAATTCCTGTTTTTCTGTTAAATCCCAACAGTATTTCATAAGGATAGGCTTTAAATGGTAGATACTCTTTCATTGTCTTTGCCTAGTGTGTTAATTTTGATCTGTTTCCTTTTTCCCCAGCAATTCCAAAATTCTTCCCAAAGAATACAGGGTTTTGAATTGCGCTTCATTAAGTGCAATGTAGAATTTGAGAGGTTCTGAATACGTTGTGTAGGCTTTTTTCACTGTTCACTAGCACATTCATGGCAGTTTGCATTAAGGGTGTACCGTATCTTAGTCTCTGTACTTAACACTGGAGGTCAGGTTTAGGAAACAAGCTGTCTTGATTTCTTCATGGTGCCTTACTACCTTTCTGTCCTGTCTCTAACTTGAGCTCTTTTCCTTTTTTTTTTCTTTCCGCCCTTTCCCCGCCGCCCCTTCAGCCCTGAGGTATTGTTGCCTTGTACTGTCTTGTCTAAAGATGCTGACAAAAGCATGTGAGGTACTGTACAAAAAAAAAATGGTAATTATACACTATAGGTTTTACCAAGTAAGCTATATTTTCCTCATACAGTTGTCTTGCTAAATCCAATCTCATTTCACTGTTATCTCCCTTTTATTTTTAATTTTATGGTTTTTTTACATAGTTTAAGTACCTTCTTTCAGTTTGTCTGTGTTCGTGTTTGCCCTCTAGCCCTGAGCAGTCTCCATTTCTAAGGTATTGCTGGCATTCTTATCTGGAGATCTGAAGTCCCCTAGCTGGATGTTCTACAAAACCTGGACAACAGTTTCTTGTACAAGGGCACAGATTTCTTGATGTTTATCCAGGAAGGCTGTACTAACACTTGGGATCCGTGTCACAGCTTCCTTCAGTACCTGTGGGCACAAGCAGTTTTATAGTTTTAATCTCTGCAAGTTCTTCTGAATCAAATTTAAGGCTTACTGTTCACCACTGGGATTTTTCTTCTGAAAGATGTGCTGTTATCCTGATCTTGCAGTAGATTTTTTTTTTCTGTGAATAACAAATTCCATAAATATAATACTGAGAGAAAGATATTTTCAGCAGCAGTGTTGGTCTAGCGTCAAACTTTGGTTTGTGCTGTGCAAGCATATACTGTCTTCCAATTAAAGAAATTAAGATGTATTATACAGATTTATATTATGCTGCTGTAAATGGGTTGGAATGTGGCTTTTTTGTTTATTTTTTTGAAATCTCTTGCATAGGTGGTAAAGGACTTCAGTATCCCCAAGCTAGTGATTCTTTCTAGCTATTTAAACAGTTTGCGCACAGTAATGGGAAGAGGATTTGGGCAGAGCCACTCTTTTTTTTTATTTTTTATTAATCAAATTAATTGAAGAATTGTTCTGTTAAATTTTGGGGTGTTTTTGTTTGTTTTGGTTTTTTTTCTTTGTTATCAAAGTAGTATAACTTTGTCATCTTAAGTGTAGGGGCTAGGGAATGCATTCCATCTTTAATGCCTTTGCTGGGGCAGAATCAGGGCCTGCATCTTGTGTAGCTGTAGCCAGTTCACAAAATATCTTGGCTGGACACCTGCTTCTTTTCATCCCAGGAGAAGCTCCAACTTTGATCCTAAAGAGACTTTCACGTTGTTTCAGCCATGGGAAGCATCGGTCTTTGTTTATTTTATTGAAGGGTGTTTGTTTTAGTGGACTGTTCCCTTTCAAAGTGAGAGCAAAAGAAATACAAATGGAGAGCAGGAAAAAACCTCGTATGGACTTTTTCTGTGTGCATTTGACTATGCTTAGCATTTAGCTGAGTTCGCTCTTTCTTTTTGTAGGGTCTGCCATGTGAAAGAGCCCGTAAGGTAACAATGAAGAGAGCAAATATGAAAAATGTGACTGCGATGCCAACAGTAGCAATAGGAACTTGCATCTTGGAACAACCTTTAACTTTCTAAAATTAACTTGATGACCTTTCAACATGAAGTGTTTCTATATTTTGCTTCTTAGGGTGGAGCAATAGAAAGGTGCATGCTGTCTGCACAATGTGTGGGGCACGTTGCTACATGTTAAGTTTCTGCCCTGCCCACCATGCAGGCAGCAGAATGAGGCTCTGAGAAAGTTAGAGCTTCATGTAAGTGATGTATCAAAGACCAAGTTCTGACTCTGAGCTAATTTTTTATATCAAGTATGATGCAACTCTGCTTTTTCTGACTTGCTCTACTTCTGGGACCACAGACATCTCGATTTTTTCTTTTTATCTCTGTATTGACTATTGATGGCTACACGCTGTTTATAGAAGCATAGATCTTGCTCTCTTGAGGTATCCAGGAAAGTCAAAAGGCTTTTCATATAGCTGAGTAGCTCAGAAGACATGTCTGTGTGTTGTAAATGTGAGGCTTAAATTGTCAACTCAGTATTTTTCCTGGGCATTTAACTGAAATTCACTGTAGAGAATTTTAGGGTTATGCCAGAATTAAATTTGTGCATATGGTCTCAAAAATAGTTGTGCTATTCTTCTATTAGGTTTGTTTCTTGTTAGTTGTGCTATTCTTCAGTGAAGTTGATTTTTGTTTTGCTGGGCAGGGAAAAGCATTTTATCTAGAAAGTTTTCCTATATGAAACTGTGGAGACAGTGCTCCATGTGCACACCAGAATATGTCCCCTAGATGGCAGGAAAGGATCATTTCAACAGTGCCAAACCTGCATTAACTCCTGTGCTTCAGCATTGACGTGAGGGATTTTAAAAATGCCTTGGTAAAAGGAAGTGGTTGTTTATCACTAGCTAGATCATGGGGACCATGCTTAGATACAATGGAGAAAGCACAGAGGAGAGGAAGCTTGAGTCCTTTTTTCTGTGGGAGGGAAGCGTACAGTGAGTTTTGAATAAATTTGAAACTCGGTTCTATAGCTTAAAAGCATTTTATCTTAATCATTTATGGTTAGAATTATATTCCACAACTTTTGTTGTTGCTCTGTCTGAGAATGGAGACAACAAAAAAAACCGAATACAATTCCTAACATATTTCATTTGTATAACCTCTGCCTCCTGTCCTCTGCCTTATTTGTTTGAGCTTTGGTTGATTGACAGTTGTTCCTGTAAGGCTGTGCAAAGTTGTACTACTGCCCCTCAGAAATTTCAAGGCAAATGTCTATAATATTTGGAATCTATAACATTTGAACTGTCAGCTCTACCTCTAAAATATACCTTGATGTGTGTTTAGCTGTGATGATAATTTGCAGTCTTTCCTATGTACTTATTGCATACGAAGGCTAAATTCAAGTAAAATGACAGATCTGTTGCAAGGTTTAGATCATCTTTAATAGTAAGCAGTGCTAAAAATAGCAATGGTCCTGATGTGCAGTACCAGCAACAGTCTTTCATTGCACATCTCATGTCTGTTGCAGTTGATGTAATGCATGTCTCCTGTGAAACAGTGCTTAATTCTCACTGTTTTGTACAATTGGTGCCAAGTGATTCAGTATTTATCAAAAATGTATTAAATTAGAGTGCTAATTAATGTAGAGTGGTATCATATATTGCAGGGTTCATGAACGTAAGTGAAGTATCTGAGCCACAGCTGTTCCTGACAGATTTTTGTGTTTTCTGAAATTCAGAGAGGCGAGAAGAGAGACTAAAACAAAGATTAAACCACACTGTTGAAATACTGCTTCTTGTTGAGGAAAGGTTGGAAATGGAGCAAGGAAGTAGAGCATGGTGACATGTCGTGCTACCAGTTCTTCAGTAATTATGTAATTTGGAAAGCTTTATGCATTTGTTGTAAATTTGATAATTCATATTTAAAAAATGGTGTAGTGCTGTTTGACAGAATAGGATGCCAGCTTCTGCTAAGGGGCATCTTACTGAGACAGCAGAATCTGGGCAGTCTTCGGTAGTACCTGAGGCTGAGTTGCCAGTGTGAATTCTTGACAAGTGTTCATGATCACATCCTTATGGAGGTAAAATGAGGATCTTCAACTGTACCTCTTGTATAAAATGGAATTCTAGATGGGGGGGGGCGGGGGGGGGAAATACTTTTTTTACCAAAAGGACACTTTGGACACAGGAAGGACACTGCTTTATCTCTGACTAACCCGGAGGAGGTACTACACCACATCGGCCCTTGTAGCATCCATCTGTTTTGACCCTTAGAGCTGCCTTTTCTCTAAGTGTTGATGAACAAAAACTAATCTCAAAACACTAGTTCTCAGCTAGTTTGTAGTTCACAAGTTACTGTTTCTTTTTCAGGCCTGAAGAAAGGCTTATACAAAACATTATCAGTCTGATCCAAAGATCAAAAATTTTCCAAATATTTTCATATAATTATATTCTTAGAAAGATACAAGCCATACATGTGAATGTTAATTCAGTTTGTATGTGTAATGTCAGTATCCTCTAACGGCCTTGGCACTTTCCAAAATACTTTAACTGTTGGGCAATATCGAAGGAGTTTCAAGATGGAGTGCAGTGCGGGTGGAGGCAGACAAAGCTGGAAGGAAGCACAGGGAAGCAACGAAGCAACAGCAGTGATAAGTTGCAGTTACTCAGTGGCAAGAAGTGCTGCATGTGAAGAAGAAAGTACCCTTTTCTTACTCGTCTACTTCTGCCATTGCTTCTTGCTTTGTATTTCCTCAGTTCATCCTTTTCTTATCACTCCTTTCACTTCTCTCTTTGCACATCCAGCAGAGTTCAGGCTAGTTTGTTTTGTTTTGTTCTGACAGGTGGAATGAGTTTGGAAGCAGGAAACTTCACACAAGGCAGTGGCAGTGCAACCAAAGACCTTGCAGTTGAAGTGGTAGACTAGAATTAGTGCTCTGTTCACAGGTAGAAGCAACGTCAATTTTGGGAAGACAGAAAAATACCTCTCCTCCTTTCCCTTCTAAATCTTTCCTTCATGACTTTGCAAAGCCCAGTGTCATCATATTTAATCATGGAACAGTATTCAATCCTCAGCTGGGCAGCACATAGGCAGAATTTAAAATTATTTTCTGTGAAATAGTTTGAAATATGCACAAGAGGAAAAAACAATCATATAAATGCAAATGGGAAGCTATAATTCTCTATTTTTATTTCATGGTCTCACATTTTGTGTATTTCCTTTTGTACAGTCTTTTTAAAAAAACTATTTACATTATTATTAATTACAAGGGTATTGCCTGATAGTTAGCACTTCATTTTCACATCCACAGTGAAAGTTACTCCTGGCCAAGCTTCATTACATGTGGAATTGACTTGTATGCTCTCAAAGGGCTTGTCCTCCCTACTGAAAAAGAAAAGTCATAAACAGTGTGGGGCACCTAGGGAGGAAGTGAAGTCTGTAAGACCATAATTTCTTCCAGCTCCCCTAGGAATATTCTCTAATGAAGTGATGAGCAAGAACTTCTTGAAACTCACTTTCTATCTGTTTCTGCAGTGCATCTTTCACAGCTATTTGCAGAAGTAACTTGTATATACAAGTTGTACCAGAGTTTAATGGATGAAACTTTAGACATCTATTGGGGTGGGTGGGAGCAGCCATGACCTAGCTCTGCTATGCTCCCAGTCTGTCGGGTGAGATCCCATTCTGTTCCCAAAGCTGCTCAGATAGGTGTGCTAGCACAAGATTGTTCAAAACCACACACCCTTCAAGACTTGAACATGTTTTCTAAGAAGGCTGACCTATAGATCTGCACACCCTGACTGCGTACGTGTACCTTGTCTGTGGCTCGATTCTCTAGCCCTTGGAAGCTGTCTCTAGAGCCCTACACAGAGGCCTCTGTGCTGTACGGTGGCACATGGTGCACTCACTGCATCCACAAAGAGTGAGGTGGATTTGCCGCCAGACATGACTTTGATCTTGCTGCAATGTTCTCCAGAAATGGCCAGGATTGCCAGTGAAGAGACTGGTAGCTGACATGAAAGGTACAAAGATAAAATGTAGTGAAAGTATTGGTTAAAATTTGGAGATGTAACCACTGAGCTCTTGTTATTAATAAAAATTGATGGATGATTAGGAAAAGTTAGTTCTTTCGAAGAATCTCAGAAAACATGCTTAAAAAGTAGTGCTGCTAAAACTGATAATTACTGAAGAAAATCTTGGTAACTGGCTAACACTGGTCAAAATCTTCTATGACAGTTTTAAGAAAAATATGGCCATTTTCTTTCCAAAACAAAACTCTGGTTTCTGGCCCTGTGTTTTTCAAGATTGCGCTTTTAGAGCAGTGTTTTACCTGAGTCATCTGAGCACTTTTCATATTTCCATCAGCTTCTCCCACATCCTCTTGGAGGTTTTATTCCTGTCTGTAGACAACAGAACTAGAGCAGAAAGTTAACTAATTAGACCAGAGGCAAAAAGGAAGTTGCTGTCAGGTATTAGGTTTGGAGATTTGTTATTCTAATCCCATGTTGAGAAAAGGGGTTTTGGGTCAACCTTTAAAGTTTGACAGCAGTGTATCTTAAGTCACCATCAATACACAAACTCCAGTGTTGGGGAAAACTTTGAATGCATTTTTTTAAAAATGGCATAACTAGAAATCTGGTATAGATTTCAGATGAGTACGCCGCAGTGAGACAGAAGCTGAAAAATCCAATTGGGAGAATAATGTTCAAACTTGCAGGAAAATACGAATGACTGATTTTATTTTTTTTTTTTAGATATATATATGTATTTCTCTTATATGAGAAAACAGAAATTGATGCTGATACATATTCTAGTCTGTCCAGTAAATATTGAAGCAAATTAGTATTGATCTATAAAGGCCCGAACACTCTGTTCTTAGCCCTGCTTCTCCCATCCAACAGTTGCTCTTGGACTCAAGAACCTTTCAAAGATGAATACAAACTCTTAAAATATTTTCCCTTTGCTCTTTTATCAGTAAGCTGCAAGACAGCAGCTACTTGATAGAATCCATTTTCAGTTTAGTAGGAAATGTAATATACTTCTGCTCTGAAAGAAAATTGGGAAGTAATTACTGTAGAATTAAATCCTATTGCTTCTGTGAAAATAAACGCAATACAGGAAGTGTCTGGAGACTTGCAGTAGGATACGTAATCCAACAGTGCTCATTCTTCTTTATAGAACTATCTAATTAGGAGTTAATGAACAAAATATTGGACTGCTTGCAATTCCATGCACTGATTCTCTGCAAGTGTTGTAGAAAGTTTCTTTTGCTTCTTATGAATCTTTGTATCTTTTTGCTTTGCATTTCAGCTGCAATGATAATGAGATCTTACATTAACATGAATTGTGTATATCTGGATAATAAGCAATTAAATTCAGTACCATTTTAGTTCAGTTGCTGGTCTGATTGTCTCTTCTGTGCAGTCAAGATTGTTTCTCCTAGTCCGTGTATAATTTCATCAATATTTCTAAAAAAAAAAAAAAGGAAAAAAAGGTTAACTGTGTATGAGTTGAAATAAGGAGGGGGCAAAAGTACTCTCATCTAAGGCCAGACCATTTTTGCCTCATGTGAATCAGTCATACAGCAGAAGGCAGACAAATTTGGAAGCTTCTTTGGGAGATAAAGGAATCTGAGGTTTTTAATTGTGCTGAACAAATACTAGACAAAGGACCCATGTGTGAGGCATGGGCTTTACATTCCAACCTTTTTCTTTTCAGTTATTTTTCTATTGACTTCTTATCGGCTGGAATTTCTTGGCACTGAACACAAACTCTCTAAGATTCCTGGGCAGAGACTGTATCAGTGACAGAGGAGTAAACCATGGCATCCTGCTGTGCCCTGTTTTTGCACTGCTGGGCTTTCTGGCTTAAGCCAAAGACCCACAGACTCTCCCAAACAATTATAAGGTATAGACACAGTGTCAGATTAAAAGTTGCAGATTATACTTATTATACGACAAGGAAAAAAGTAGCAATTGAATCTATAAGTCTAATATACATACTAATGAATTCAGGCTTATGAAAAAAATACTTTCAAGATTCATAAATATTTGATTTCTTTGAAACACAAATGTCAGTGGCTTTGTTTTTAATGCCTAGTAGTAGAATCAGAGATAATTTTAATATTGCTAAAATTATGCTAAAATGCCACTGGAACTTCAGGCAAAACAGATCTAACTTAGGCTAGTAAATCTATTTCATTTCAAAGGAACAGAGCAATAAAACTCTTGAAGCAGGCATTACCTGAAGGTAATTGACTGCATCTATGAGTTAAATGTTCCAAGGAAAAGAGAAGTCTGCTTCTATCTGACAAGGTCAATTATCCGCTCACTGTGTCCTTTGTGGGTGGCACTAGCATTCTGAACACATCTGAAATTGTTAAATAAAACTTTTGAGAGCAGAATAATATTTACTTTTGAATAAAATTCCTCTTAGCCATTTTAAAAAACACAGACATTAAAAACATTTCTGTTGGAGTAATGCACAGAAATAGTATGAATCTTATAGACACGGGCACTTCACTTCTAAGTAGTAGTTACATACCTGTCATTATGTGTGGTTGGGTGGAATCTTATTGTGGGATTTTTGCATTTTGTTTGTTTAAAAAACATTGACTGTAAAAAATGTTGTTCTGTCATAAATGGAGTAGTTAAAGGCTGGTGTACAGTTTTTGTATTTGGGCATCCCTGTAAAGCCCTATTTATATCATGGGTGGAATCCTGATGAGGTAGAAACAAATTAAATTTATGTGGGCCAAATCAGGCAGTGCTGAATCAAATAGGGAATTGGTATAAGGTCAGACCACTAGTTCAGAAGACAGTAGGCAGTGTTCTTTCTCTGTTTTGTTTCAGATGTTCAAATTCAGGTGGTGAGTCCCGCACACTAGAAAAACCTGACCTGCTCGCTGTGCCTGGTGAGCATGAACTAGATGGGCTCTCTCAGGCCTCTCTCAGGATGTTCCCTGAGGAACATCCTCAAATGCTACCCGTAGCTGTTTTGGCTTGATGCCCTTCTTATGGACTTCCCAATATTGAAACACAGACCACGACACATCTTTGAGACTTTTTTTTCCCCCCTGTGGTAGTACTGTAAATAAGTATTACTCCTTTGGTAACGCTTTGGATTAGATATATAGATTGTACCTTTTCCCTTGCCTGTTCATTTACTTCAAAACTTTCCAGTTGGGAATAAAATCTTTATTATCACATTTTATTTTCATCTGTTTTCCTGCAGCTTTTCTCTCAAGAGCAACAATTACAGTGTCCTGATGTCACCAGATTGTTCATCTGTGTCCAATTCGAAATTAACATTCTGCTTTCTTAAAATTGATAGCCAATTTGCTTTTTACTGCAATGTTGTTAGTTCCTTCCAATACATTAATGATGCTATTTCCCGCCCTGCTCATATTGTTTATACTCTTCCAATGGTTGCATTTGCTTCTGAAATCATGGGATCCTCTTTATTGTTTTACTTTTAACTGATAAGCATGCTCTTGGTTTGTAAGTCTGCCACACAGTTTAATGTTCTGTGCAATTTTTTTTTTGTTTTGACTCCAGTGTTAACCACCGCAAGTCTTTCTGCTTCACTTCTCTCTCTCTTTTTTTTTTTTTTTTTTTTGTGGTCACATCTTGGGGTTTTTGTCATGTTTTTAGTGCTGTAGGTTGCTCTCTTTGTCATAAGATTCATCTCTAGTTGACTGATATTTGACTGGAAAATTTATTATTTCCTTAAAGAATAATTCTGGGTCTAGTTGTTTAACATTTTGTCCCACACTCCATTTTTGATCTGATCCCTTTTAGATTCTTTAAAAATCATATGTTTGCCTTTCCAGTCTTTAGTTGCAGCTCTTTCTGCCTTCACTTATTCTTCATAGTATGTATTTAAAAGTGTGCCTCAGCTACTTCAGAACTAGTGGTTTGCAAAAATAAAGTGTCCTGTGACTGTCTGCCTTTCTTTCTTGAACCCAGATCTGGTATCTGATTTCTGGTAGCCAGAAATGGAATTTCTGTTTTGAACCTCCTTTGTTGTCCTTTATGCTTCCGGAACATTTCACCTGTTAGTGGATATTCAGAGTATTTTCTTAGCTTCGTGTGCTTCCCCATACCTTATTCAGTAATTGTCCAAAAGCAGATGCCTGCTTTGGTGGCTTCTTCATAGGGTGTTTGACTAGGGGTGCAGAACGATGCTGCCTGTGTGGTGAAATGAGTAGGGGAAAAGGAGAAAAGGCCTTAGAGGTGGAAGTGCCTTGAGTCTGCCCAGACGAGGACATGTGGGAGTCTGCTTGAGGTGGAGGGCACTGCTCTGTGGCATCTGGAATCTAGAATAATTGAAGAAAATATCTTTAGAGCTCATTTAGTTCATTGCTTGGCCAAAGACAGGGCCAACTTCAAACTTAGGCTTGGAGCTGTGTCCAGTTGTCTTGGTCTGAACCTCTTTGGGCACTGGGTGCCAGTGCCTGGCCACGTTGGCCACTTCAGCTGCAGTCATGCCTGCATGCCCAGGGTGTGCGTTTGGGCACTCGTGTGACCACACCGAGAGTCCGGGAGCTCATCTGGCCAAAAATCAACCAGTAAGTGACTTCAACAGGAATAGTGACAGCATTGGTGTTACCAGCATCCTCTGTTGACTCTTCCTGAAGGAAGTGAGGTGGAGGGATGCAAGAAAGAAGCAACTCCTTCACAAATGCAAAAACTGTCCCTTCTTGCTTCCCCCCAGGATGCACACAAAGGTGAGTGAGGCAGGACACTGCTTGAATTTAAGCATGTGAGAAATTTCAGTGATGTAGATTGTGCTTTGGAAGAACGGTGAGCACAAGCAGAAGCTCTTCAGTTCTTTTTACTTCCCAAAACAATCCCCAAAACAAAAGTAAAAAATGCAGAAGTACATGTCTCAGCAATGTCTCAACTTTAGGCTCCATGAAAAAACATGGTGGGAAAAACAAGCATTTGCTATAATTTCCTCAGAGGTCACTGAAAGTACATTTCTATTCAAATTCTAAGTCTGGAATTGGTGTGAAAAATATATGTAAAATCCAAACCCTGGTGTTTACTGAACAAACAAAAGCCTCACAAAACCTCCCTGTCCCAGACCTTGCTCAGCTTTTTCATAGCCTAATATTAAGCTCAATGACAGCCAAAGTATTCACTCTGGTTTATTCTTTGTTATAGAAAAACCTTTAATTTATCTCTAGGAGATTTGAACTTGCAATGGAAAGCTGTCACGTTCACTCTGGTTCTACATGCAAACGTGCTAACTGTCACAGCCCGTCAGTGCTTTATACTGTTTATAAATAGCCTTAAAATGTTTTCTGCTGCACTGCATCAGGTTTTTGAAGCACAGAGCATGATAATAGGACAATCAAACATTATGGCGATCAAGTTGTAGCCGTAGTACTTGGAATTCAACAACCAGCTCTAGTGCAGAGGTTTTGCATTTCTGTTATTTAAATCCTTGGTTTTTTCATCTCAAAAAGGGCAATGTAGTCAAAGGAAATGGGGGTGGGAGTGGAGCTCAGGGAGCGTGTGGCAAAGGAGAAGCTTTAGGTACAGTAAATGTATACAAGGTGGTATTCTACAGGTAGTATGCAAAAAAAAAAAAAAAAAAAAGAAATGGAGACTGAACTATTTTCTGGCTGTTCTTTGTCATTCTCTGAATGTTTTTTCTATGGTTTCTTTGTTTCTGTCCTTTCCTTCCCAAGCTTCTAAGCAAAGCATCAACTCTGAAGATTTTGAGTTTTCTTTTCAAGATTTGTATGTTACAGTGGAGCTGAAGTTAAGCTTAATAAATTGGGCTACCTGAATAGCGTTGAGTATTATAACTATAAATGCCATTCTCATGTAAGTTCCTAATATTTTCTAGATATTGCATACATTTTTCATGTGAAGAGTTCCTCAACATAAAATTGTGCTTAATAACCTGAGACCTCTGCAAATATAGAAAATACTTATTTTAAATTGTTCCTCCCTGCACCAGTCCTACCTTCTGTTGTTCCCCCACCACATACTGGTGGGGGGAAGTCTAAAGGAGATGGACTTGTGGTGTAAAAGATCTTTTTTTCAAAGACTGAAACCAGTTTATTAAGTAGTATTATCCATGATCTTGGTTGCTTCCTCTAGAGATCAAAGAAGCATAGATCCTTTTTATCAATTTATTTCATCTAGTATACCATATTATGCAATGCTGCCCAGCTTCAGCGGGACTTTAAACTTTACAGTCTTAAAGATATTTGGGAAATTTAACTATATTTTAATTTAGCCTATTTTTCCAACTCAATTTTCATTCCCTTTGCTGTCAAAATGTAGGAAGTATTAACATCTATTATAAACTGGTTTCCTGGAAAAAGAGGCCTCTGTTGTCATGGAACAAGTGACTGCTTACATAGATTAATTCAAACCATATTCTGTACATAAATGTCGGGTTCCAAATGACTAGAGCAAAACGGATATTTTAATTTCAGACTTGTGAAATATTATATTGATGAAAAAACCTCATGTTTCTATTCTCAGTCATGACTTTAAGAAGACGAAAAACATTAATGCCATTGGACATACAGCTCAAAATTAAGTTAACATTAGTTGCATATTTTTATCAACAGATTTATGACAGCAAAATACTCTTTGAAAACATAGGACACAACGTAAGTCCTACAAAGTAAAGAAAAACGCTTCAAATGGACAGCAGTTTAGACTCAATACATGACTTCAACTCTGCAAATTGGAAGTTGGCAAAATTTGGGACTGAATGTCTTTGGGGTAGTAAAAGTTAAAAGCTAGAAGAACAATACATTAACTGCTACAAACTGTGAAAATTACAGATGTCAAGCATCTGCAAAAGACATTTGCACCATTGTAGAGCAAGTATTGCAGGAGTGACTGGTATGCCAAGCCAGCTCCTCTTTCAGTTGAGAATGGATTCGTCATTCAGCAGGTGCCCTGGCAACATCTGTACTTGTGTGGTGAGATTTCTGTCAGAATTTGAACTGATTATTCTGTGTGCATGTAATGTTTCAAATTAATAATCTAAAATTCATTCAATTCTGATAACCTTTCCACTGAAGCTGTGTATTTTTACCCATTACTGATCAGTGATCTTCCATGATAATCAGTGAGTTACTTTGTCAGATAATCACATTTTGTACTGCATACCGGATTATTCAAACTACAAAGATCTTGCATAATATGGTCTGCTTATCACCATCAATTTAAAGAAAAAACAACAAAATTAAATCAAATTGAAGAAGGAAGCACAATGTAGTTTTATATCACTTGTTGAAAAACTTAGGTCATGTTATTGAGATAAATAACCTGTTAAAATTAAATGTGCTGTATTAGTTCTAGTATTTTAAATATGCTTTACTGAGCTAGAGAGTACATTTATCAGCGGTTATCAACCCTCTTGAAACTCTCAAGGTTCTGCTAAACACAGACCTGAGCCAAGCAACGTTGCTTTTGTGTTCTGGCATTGAGAGTTAGCAAAAGTACATCTGACTTAGTGTGTGAAACTTGAGTGCCAGTTGAACTGTCTAAACAGTGAGCATGCATTTTTAAACACTAAGTAGATGTTAAATAATAAAACCTGTTTTATTTTTGTTGTGTGTACCACCTAATGTATAATGAATATCTTTAAGGGATGCTCTCTAGTGAGTCTGCTTAATGGGGAGTGCATTCTGTAATAAAAGCTTAATCTGAAATGTGTGCTGGCTTGAACTACATGCAGCTGTGCTGGGCTTCTTGGGATTGCAGATTTTGCTATCTGTAGGGACAACATATCCTTAAAAATACATAATGTATAAAATTTAGATTGTGTTTAAAAATGAACAACATCATGAACAAACACAGCTGTGTTTACATGTGTATTCTTGGTCACCCTCTCTCCCTGTAGGGTTATGTCTGCCTTCACTCCCAGAAGAAAAAAGAAGGAGACAGCTGCAAAGAAGTTATTTTATTTGCTTTTTTAAAACAGATTAACAGTTCCACTACTTTTTGTGGGCAGATTAAGATTTTCTGTCTTTGTCAAGCCCAACAAAAAACATGTAGCCTACCCCAGAAAGTTTAGAATAAGTGGAATTGCCCTAAGGGAAGCTAGTGGGTCTAGTGATAGTGAAAGTTATTACACTGAAATGTCTCTAAAACTGCTTGGATAGTTCCTAAATGTATAAGTTAGAGCCAGCACATTAGCAATGAATATGGCTGATTATGTTTTGAGTCTGCGCAGGGATGCTCACGGTGTATTTCATGAAGACATTAACAGATAAGCCCTATTCTGAAGAGAGAACTATCTTTGTAAAACCATTATCTGGTAAGTGAGAGTTAAGACGAGGAGTAGTAGACTAGACTTGTGATGTAATTCTTACTCAGGAAGTTACGTATAAATGTTGATGGCTCTGTTCATTTTCTTTTCCCAATTTGGCTACTTATTCTCCCATTCACTTCTCATAGTGAAATGTTTATTCAACTGTTTCCTTATGCTAGTGCTATATGAGAGAATGTGAAGAAAATGTCATGTGAAAGGACTGGAGCACCAGAAGCTTTACAGCAGTTAGGAGTTTTTGCAGCCACGACTGAGGCTTAAAAGACCTCAGTGATGTGGCTTAAATCAGCTGCTCTGAGGGAAGTGGGGCAGACTTGAATATAAGAAGCTTTCCCAGCTTGATGTGTTCAGGTACCAGCTCTGGTACCTGAACACATCAAGCTTGGGTCACAGGTTAAAATGAGTTTACACACTTGTCCTCAAGGGCCATTTGTCTATATGCCAATACCACCTTGTGATTTGGCACAGTGGTAATGCCAAAAGTGGCTGTCTGCCCTGTATGTGCTTCTCTTGCCATTAAATCAGTTAGTTCTGAGTAAATCAGTCTCATTCATCATCAGAATGAAATATTTAAAAAAAAAAAAAAAAAACAAAAAAAAACAAACCTACACATGAACAAGAAAAAAAAGATAAAACGAAAAAGTGTTGCCCAAGAGGAATTGTCCCCTTTTTGCACTGAGTCATTTAATTATTTAAATGCAGAGGTGATGTTATTTTCTCTTTTTCTTTTTATTTTTATTGAGCACATAGCTTGGAACACCTGTCAAGAAGGAACAGTAAAATAGAAAAAGTGTTTTATCTACTCTTTGCATCTTGTCTTACTTTTGTACATTAAATCGCCTTCAAAATATCATGTAAAATTTGGAAGCAGCAATCAGATTCTTCCTGAGAATAGACTTTTATATAGATATAATCCAAAGACAGCTGGTTTCATAGATTTCTTTGCATACCTAGTACAGCTATTTGAAAGGCATAATTTAAAATGTCCTTTTAACCACCTCTACAGCACTTTGTAGATTCTGTACAAATATTATGTAGATTGTTAACTTTGCCAACCAGATGGATTTCAGAAGCAAAGTAACGTGACAGAAAATAACAGCAGCTGGTGCTCTGCTGTGGATGGGGTATGTCCTGTCTCCAACGTTCAGGACAGGAACAGAATCTTACACTTTCTCCAAGTTAGGTGTCTGCATTTGGTCACAATGCAGTTGCTTCAGACCAGAAAACTGCTTTCATTCACTTTACAAAGTGGGATGGATCCTAGATATCTAGCCCTGAGACATCAAGGCATGCTGACGTCTGCAGCATGCTCATAAAATCTGCATAATTCAGTACTTCCCTCCCCATCCTTCATTATTTTCCTGTTACTGACTCCAGATTCCCTCTCAGAGGTGCCTGTTTCTTCCTTGCCTGTGAAGCAGCCATTACCTCCCTGCTTAGGAGGGACAGAAAACTGCAAATGCAGCCAGGAGTGAAGATAAGGTGCCAAGAGCATCTCCTGAGCATTGGTCAGCCAAGGAAGAGATGAGGCAATTACAAGTGCAATAGAGCAGAACTCCTATAGTGATGTTCCTACATAACAAATTTTCATCATCCTGAATCCTCCCACAGCCTAAGCCTGTGTATTTGTCTCCTAGATTGCAAGTGTAACAGCCTTTTTTTTTTTTTTCAGATTATCCAGCTTTTCATCACTACCTACAATTTCAAACAAACCTGTTTTTCTTCAGTGTGTCCGTGCTGTTGCATTACACAAAATAACATATCACATAGCCCAGAGTCCAGCTGCTGTACTTTTAAAGAGGGTTTGTTTGGCTGGGTTTTTTTTTTTTCATTTATCTTGAGTGAATGAAAATAGGAGAATGGAGGCAGGAGATGTGGGACACACCAGTTCACAAAAGATGAAGCTCACAGATGCTTTTTAATTTGCTCTTACTACTACTGGGGAATCATTTCTGGGGAATAATTTCTAAAACTACTGTTATTTATTTCCTAGATGTTACTTGCCATATGGGTAATCCTTATGCATTGAAGGAGACTGGGATTTTTTTTTTATTTTTTTAGTGTTGTTTTAGATTACAGAGGTGCTGTGAAATGGAGATGTTAAACAGGCCCTAAGCTGGCTAACTTTTCTCTCACAAGCAGGTGACAGAAGTTTCTGAAACCAAGACATAAGATTAGTACAAGAAACTCTAATTATATGGGGAACTGAGAGTAGAAAAAAAAAAAGACCAATAAATGGATTATTTAAATCTTTCTAAAAAGAAAAGAAGCAGCAAGCTACGGTTCTTCAAAGGAAAAAAAAAGACCCATTAATTGGACTTGACAAAGTTTAAAATGCAAACATTTTATGACATAACCTTTCTGATACTTTTTATTTGGTTACTTGAGACTGTTCTAGTCAAAGCTCTATTCAAAGTAACTTTTTTCATTAGATTCATTGATGACTGAGTCAGGAGCGGTGCATTATTTTGTAAGCCTTAGTGAAGCAGTGTGGGTTGCTTTCCTAGGAGTATTTTATTGCTTCCATTACTTAATGTAACACCAGGTAAGCATAGCAGAGGTGCTTCTTGCTGTGCGAGAGCAGGCTGCTTGGAAAGCTTTCAAACATAAAGCTGCAAATATGCACTGGGGTTCTGGGGAAATATGTGCTGGAGTTCCAGGCTATGGCAAGAAGACTTCTTAAAATCAGAAGCATAGAAGAAGGAACTGATGATTGTGTCTTTGTGAACTGTCTGTAGGAGTTTTTAGCAGGTGTCTGAGTGATGGAGGGAGCTGTGTGAATGGAGCAAGGTTTGTCACTTTGGAAGCAGGCAGAAGGGACGAACATGAGGAGGCTGATAAGCGCTTTGTAGCAGACCCCATGAAGGGGCCTTGGCTTTGCTGTATCTAACTTTCTTTCCTGGAATGAAAGATTGGAAAACATAGACTGATATGGACTGCCAGTATTGAGACTGTTGAGCAGCCTGGGCTCACATCTGCAAAGACATGCAAGGTAAAGCTCTCCCCACCCTCCCCACCTCGCCTCCTGCTCAATGGTGAGAGAGAGCCTGCTCCAGTTGGGCACTGCGGTGACAGCCAAGCCTGCACTGCAAGAGTCCTACAGCTGGGCTGCTGTTACAAACTCTTCTGCCTTTCATGTAACACCTCTTCAGATAGATTGCAACAGGCCATGAGTAGTTTTGCATAAATTAGGGGCAGCATGCAGACCAGTGCTTGTCTGTAATTACGTGTTTATATTAAACTTGCTAACTAAAGTGATGCTCAGAAAACTCATTCTACTGTTCTTTGCATATAGCAAAATGACAGTGAGGGAAATCTTTGCAATTTTGTTTTTAGTTTGAAGATTGCAGTCATATTGCTAAAGGTTAACCAATACCTGTTGGAGCCAAGTAATTTTTTGAATCAGAAAGCAAGGTGAGATTGCTGAAACGTTATTTCCTAGCATGTCGCATAGGAGACCTTCTGTTTTGTAGTGTTCTAAGAAATTGCTGTTGTTAATAATAAAGAATAGATATTGATGTAGTAGAAATAAAAGAAATATTAAAACAATTTTTCCTTCTGGTTTTGTTCCCCTTGGGCTAGCAAGTAGGCTTCCCACAGCAAGTAAATAGATAAGACTAATAGGTTATTAAAGATGGAAACAGTTTCTTGATCACTTCTAAAAAGTCAAGCAATTAGGAAAAAAGTTACAGTAATGACTGAATTTTAAATCCTCATATTAGTAATAGTACCTATTACCACTAGTGTTCCTGACTTGGTCTATGAACATTGCTTCACCTTTTGGGCCTATTTCCCCGTTTGAAATATAGGGAATGGTGATACTTCAGAAACTGCGGAGAGTGTTTAGTGAAACCGCGACTTCTGGAAGCTGTGTCAAACTGTGACACCTCACCATCTAACGAAGATATTTGAGCTCCAGATCTTGTATGCTGATGTAGTTCCCTTGCTGCTTTCTGTTCCTCATTTCCATTTGTTTTGATCAGCATTTCCTGCAATTCTGGTCTTTCCCAACAGCCCCTTCCTCAAGATCACACTAGCAGTAGTATGTCAGTCCATGAAGCACCATGGTTGCAGAATTAACATACGTTGTGCTTCCACCTGTGTGCAGGTAGAAAGTGGTTAAAAATTACCCTCTGAATCTACTGACCTGTTCCACAATCAGTCATCTGCCTGAATAAAATTGATAATGTTAGTACAGGTGTTGTCATAGTCTCTATAGGAGACCAAGCTGGCTCTGTTTATTGCTCAAGTCTGCAGTGAAAATGTTTGGGGAAAAAAAGAATTCTTACGTTTATGTATTCAGTCTTCCCCAGGCTACAATTGCTTTTTTCTTTTCAGAATCAAATGCTGAAACCCCCACATCACCACTGCTGTTAATAAAAATTATTCATCATTTTAGTGGGTAGTGAATAGGCTTTTAATTTTCATTCTGTTTGTTTATAGGGAAGTGCATTCTCAGTCCTGCTATTTGCAGTTAAAGTTGTAATGTTGATCAAATCCTAAATACTTTAGGTACGCCCTTTTGTCCCAGAGTAGTTTTCCAAAGTTTGTTGTGGGAGCTTTTACAGACTTACAGACAGGGAGAACATTTTTTTTCTGGGTATTTTTTTCTGTGGAAGAACCCCTTATCCCTTCCCACTCGGCCTAATTTGAATGGAAATTTGAATGGTATATAAGAGGATGCTTATGCCAAGGCTTTCCTGGACATTTCAGAGACGAAAGGAAAAATCCTTGGAAGCTCTTTATTTCTTTCTTCCTCTACCTTGATATAAACAGGACAAAATTATTTTGTTGCAAAGTGAGCCACCGGGTAAGAAACAAAATAATCAATTCCATTCTCTGCCTTCACTGTTGTGCCAGCTTAGCCCTCCACCTTCCTGCCTGAACCTGCCTAGGGAGCAGTGAAAGGTCTGACCTGCTCCTTTCAGCATCCAAGTCCTGCTAGTGGTTAGGCTGCGGCAGCCCAGATGAGCCAGATGGAGGCACTGGTCGCACATCCTTCTCCCGTCAGAGCCAGAGGAAGAGGTGAAACTTTTGCAACAGAAACATCTCTCATCTTTGCAGGTTAGATGCTACCCTGGTCCTCAGATGTTCAGGACATCCAGGAAGATAATTCAGTAGCATAATGCCTCTCTAACTTCAGTCTTCAGATCATGACACAAAATCAATGAGAGGATTGATTGCAAAGCTAGTGATGTTAAAAGTTACTTTTGTTTATTTCTTTTCTCACGAAGAGAGAGAGGTCCTCGTGGGAATTCTTATTGTCTTAATGAACTGCTGAAAAGTTTCAACTACCATGACACTAAAATTGCTTTTTCTTCATGACCATAGGAAAAAATAATTCTGAATAGCATGCTGCTGTTATAACTGCCTGCATCTAGAGCTTAACACTACAGACATTTTTCAAAAAATGGCATCAGTTATGTATGTGGAAAAGAGAAACCCAAGGTGGCTTAACAAAACAGCTTTCTTGTACTTACCAAGTTTCAGCTTTCTTGTCTATTTTTAATAGACAGTATTGCATTAGATCAGTCAAAGGCATCACAGGAAGGCAGAAAGAACTGAAAGAATTTTCAGATACCAGCATTAGAGTATGAGACAGGTTTTATACTGCCATCTCTGTAACAAGCAAGGAGAAAAATCAAAGCTTTAGAACCTTTCTGAAAACACAGAGAAAAAAAAGAAAAAAATAAATAAATGTTCTTTATTAAACATATTGACACCAAATGTTAATGTATGTTACCTAGATGACAGGAGATCTCAGCAAAAATTAACTAGAGCTGATATTTTCTTCCATTATACAGTTCCAATTGGATTAATATTCTTGGTTTTTTAATTAGTAGGAAATTTACTGTGACACAAAGAAAATAATTATACTTCTCAGTTTTGGACATGTCAGCTACTCCTCTTTGACTACAGTTCTTTGACTAACATCTACCCTGTTATTTCTTAAAGTAGTAGATCATGGAAAAATAAATGAGTGCTTGGTATGGTACAGAGCTGACTTACGTCTGCTATTTGAATAAAAATGTCTCATTTGTAAACAATGGAGTTGGGCTTTCTTCTCTTTATAGACACTATGTAAAGAAATAAAATTATATGTGTTTCTTTAGTTGTCAGCTTAGGTCATACCTTTCCTAAAATAGACAGGATTAGCCTTACCTTGTTTTGCATCACATGATAGGGAGTATAAGGCAATATATGTGCGAGTACTAAAGCCTAGAACTTATCTTGATGAACCTATGTTTATCAGAAGCTCCTACAATTTTTTTTGCCTGTTTAAATAGAAAATAATTTGTCTTTGCTTAGAATTAACATATTTATTATGCATGTGACTGGACTTGTTTCACTGGGTTGGAATACTCTTTTGAGTGGGTGCAGCCCACTGTGGAAGAGGAGGTGAGCCCCTGCTTGGAAGCAGGATTGGCGGGACTCGATCCTCCTTCTAGGAAAGGGAGGGAACTTCAGTAGTCACGGGCTACAGTCATGAACTTAATCTTAAATTGTTTCTTACTTTTTTTTTAGGTGTATTTTTTCTAAGAGAAATACCCCAAACCACTTCCACTGTGCTAGTAATGGCAGTGCTTTCTTCAGCATGCTGCTGGTGGGTCACTAGAAAACTGGTGTTCACACAATGCCTGGGCAGTAGGTGTCTCTGAGATCATTTTAAGTAAAACCCCACACAATGAGATTTGCTTCACCCAGAAGCTTGAAAAATGAGAAAGAATACAGTATTTTGTGTAGATATTTGCTATTGCTTGCTTCAGCCTGTTCTTACTGAGTTGATGAACATGCTTAAGGCATCTATACTCATTAGACCCACAATTGCTGGTGTGTATATACACAGACATCAAAGTATCATCATGACTATAAACTTGACAGTTAAAAACCAACTGGACAATTTCAGTTATTGCAATTGTGTCCTTCTGGCAACCGTGACTTCTTTTATCAGTATTTTTGACAATTTTACGGTTTTTCTTCTTGCTTGCTGTTACTATCTGACATACGTATATAAACAGAAGGTTCCTACTGATTCTTCAGGAAAATAATGAAATAGACCTCATAACAAGGACTATTACTTCTAGTAATATAGAAGATATTTTTACTTTTAATTTATTTGTTCTTTAGTTTCTAGTATACACTACTTGAAACAAATCTCAGTTTTAAAGATACGTTCAGAGTGCTGTTTAAACATCTATTTCAGCAAAACATGAGGAGTTCTTTCTGCAGGTAATAGTTATGTGCTATCTGAAATCCAGAGGACAATTTCTCATCAGTTTTATCTGTCTTTCAGCCCACACTTTTAAACTTAAAGACCCGGGCATGAAGGAGTAGCAAACTTCTGCAGAAATGGGAAACATCAAACACTGATGATCACTGATGATGTGACTAGCATGAGTTTTAGAACAACTGAGATTTTCACTTCTATCAGTTCTTATTTGGCACCACACTCTTTGGGCATTAAAAGCTCTGCAACAAGCAAAGGATAAACGAATCCACACAAACAGAAAAAATGCCTGGTAGAGGTTGTGGATGAGATTAATCAGTCCCAAATTTAGACATTTAAATATTGGTGTTTATAGTTAAGCTAGTTACACTATGCTCCTTCTGCAGCTTGCTAAAAGAACTAGCCTGTGATTCACTTGGCCTGGGTTAGATGTCAACATCAGGATGACACATTTACTGCCCCACCTTCCTCTGAATATATCTGCTAGCTGTTGGTTGAAGGTAATCTTGGGCGATTAGCTCAGGTGTAGACATTTATAAAAGATCAGATTAATTCCATCCTATACCATCGTTAGTTTTTTTAAAATCAATACCCCATTGAAAGGGATGTATGTATTTTCTATTTTGGGTCGTTTTGTTTTGGTTTATCAATAGGCTTTAAAAGATGCTTAGCTTATGATATTTGTGTACAATTCATAAGTATTTAAGTTTGGGTTTGGTTTTTTTTTGTTTGTTTTTGTTTTGTTTTTTTGGTTTTTTTGTGTGGTTTTTTTTTTTTTCCAAAGGAGGAAATAATTATCTTTTTACAAGGAATAATATTTCCCTAAGGTAGGTGAAGATTCCCTGGGCATCTTGAAATGTTCATACTGTATTGACATGTAATACAGAAAATTCAACAAGGTAAATTAATATACTAAAAGGTCATGATTTCAAATGGAAACACTACAATTCTGCAACTGCAAATCAATGCATAGAGCATTTCTGTATATCTGATTTACAAGTACAGGTTTTATTAAGACAGAGAATTACCTAATAAATATTCTCTTGGCAGTGCAAGATATTGGTACTAAACCAGAAAACTTGATAACTCTTCTGTGAATCTGCTTTGGTATCATTAGGGGATATATTTAACAGGTGTACTTTCATAACTAAAATGAAAAATAAATTAAAAGTAATTGGAATGAAATTCTCTTTGGCATCATAGATATAAATGTGTCCTGGTTTCAGGTGGGACAGAGTTGACTTTCTTCATAGTAGCTAGTGTGAGGCTACGTTTTGGATTTGTGCTGAGAAGGTGGCTGGTAACATACTGATGTTTATAGTTGCTGCAAGAACAGTCAAGGACTTTTCAGTCTCTCTTCTGTACCAGTGTCTGCAGGTGCAGGAGAAGCTGGGAGGGAGCACAGCCCCAATTACTAGCCTAGGATTTGAGCTTAGGTTTAGGATCAAGACCCAGATAGGCCAATTACTTATTACATATCATGCATGCCATGCCCAGTGTATAGATGAGGATTGGTTTGGAAGTTCACTTCCTCTCTCTCAGGGTTGTCTTCCTCTCTACCAGGGTTGTCACTTGTTCTCTCTGTCAGCTGACTTTCTGTCTCTGATTCTTGGACTCTTTATCTCTTCCAGGATTGCAATTTCAGGATTCTCCCTGCTTCGGGACCATTAGCCAAGAACAGGCTGTGCCTTGGTCATCTGGTGGTGAGCAGTATCACTATGTATCACTCATTTGTATATTTGTACATTAGTGTATGTTACTATTATTATTGTCATTATTATTTTTTATTTTATTGTAGTCTAGTTATTAAATTGTTCTTATCTCAACCCATGAGGTTTTTTTCCCTTTACCCTTTTAATTCTCTCCCCTATGCCCAGGACGGGGCAGAGTGAGCAAGCAGCTGTGTGGTGTTTGGACGGCAGCCAGGTTTAAACCACAACAAAATGACACCATGTTAAATGATTATCAATTCAAGATAGCGTTGCAAACAGTCTTTAGATCTTCAGTGATAACTTTTTCACTACCTTTGAAATGTTATGATATGCTGATAATAATGATCAAATCAAACGGTCACTGATTCTTCACATCACTCCTCCAGCATATCTGTTTGTCTCAGTGAAAAGTAGTAAGGAAGTTAACCTGGAACTCCCAAGTTCTTTTTTCCCTTCATTTCTTCACTGTTCCCATCCACCCTTAAATAAAAGCCCCTGAAATAAGTTTTAAGATCTGTCCATCGCCACTTTGATGATCTACCTTTTAAATATGCCTGAAACAAAGGCTGCATACATGCACCATGTTAAGATGCAAGTGCTGAAAGATGTATGACTTTGGTCAAACTTTGTAAGTTTGTTTCTAACACAAGCAAATGACAATCAGAAGTGTAAAGATAGTAGTGAAGAAAATATTTCTTCAGATGGCTTACTTAGTTGTTAGGCCAAAAGGCTGGCAAATCCAGGCTGGCAGAGAAGTATAAAAATCTCAAAAAGGAGTAAAAGGTCTAAACTTCAAGTGGTATAAATCATCAGTGTGGTGTAAGTGTCATGGCATTTGATACAGTGGTCCGCCTCTGTTGTCTTTAGTGTATGGATGGGAACGAACAAAATGGTAAACAATCATTTTGGGTGTATCCCTGAAGATGAAGTAAGCCCTTAATATTGCCTCCATCTACTGGTGTGTGACTCACTAACCATCTCAAAAGGCACAGTGCTTCTGTTGGCACGTGGTGCCGGTGCTGAAGGGACTGTGTTGTTTGTCCTCTGAGGGCTCAAGTGCTGCCCTGAATACAGAGGACTCACTACGTCCTTCAGTATAAATATCAGTCAAAGGACCATGCTAGAGCAAATTAATGCCTGTTGCAGCTTCTGGTAAGATGACTAGCAGTGGCTGACCAGCTCCTTAAAATACTGTCCAATAAGTTAATATCTGGTACATCTGTGACTTAAATGATCTTTCTCAAGTTCTAGATCACTAATTGGCAGTGCTGAGGTTTGTATTTGCCTCAAAATGGTCTTCTGCTTTTGTAATTTTCTTCTGCAGTAATTTTGCAGCTTACTATTCTTTTTCACTCTTTCTTTTGCTATTTCTTATAAGTAATTTCTCTGTATTTTGCATGGGTGTAGAAGAGGTAAGTTACTGTTTTTTTCTTGCATTAAGGGGTAGCATAATCTCTTTGATTCTTTTTATTCAAGGAGGCTTCAGTTCACAGCAGATTTTGAAGGCCCTGAACTTCCATGTTCTGTAAAGTCTAGTCAATTTTTTATTTCAAGCCATCATGCTTAATCTTTTTACTGCTAAAAATTGTTCCACCTTGGTAATGGACATGTCACTCTTCATCACATCTATATTTGTTATTAGCTCTCATCTCCTGTGCTCATGATTGACTTATAATGCTTTCTTCATTTTATTTTATAAGCAATCTGCCTTTTTCACTTTTTATCATACCTAAAACCATTTGGCTATTTTTATCTTGAATTTAATCACTGGATGGGATAGCTGGAAGATAATTATAGCTCAGTTTTTCATCTGATGATGTTGCATTGTAGAGGACTGAAGAAATAAAAATAACAGTTGTTCTCCACAGGAATGTACCCATATAAAAAAAGTTAATGTGAGCTGAAACCTAGATAGAACAATGTTTGGCACCTGGTAATGCATCCAGAAATGTAAAACATTTTTTCACTAAGATAAACTATGGATTGTCCTGTTATTTTTCCAACATTCATCTACAAAAAGGTAAAAGTCTGATGGGCCATATAAAAAATTCAGATGGGAAACAATTTTCTTTCTTGATGTATAAATATTCTCATATTTTAACCCTGATTTTATAGAGAAGCAAGACTTTTATACTCATGTTGCCAGCTAAATTCAGTTGCCAAAGTGTTCAGTGTCATTTTTTTTTTTTCTCCTGGCTGTCTGGGGAGGTCCCCGGAGACTGGAAAAAGGGAAATATTACTCCCATTTTTAAGAAAGGGAGAAAAGAAGACCTGGGGAACTGCAGGCCGGTGAGCCTCACCTCTGTGCCTGGGAAGATCATGGAACAAATCCTCCTAGAAGCTATGCTAAGGCACATACGAGACAAAGAGGTGATTCGAGACAGCCAGCATGGCTTCACCAAGGGCAGATCTTGCCTGACCAATCTGGTGGCCTTCTATGATGGAGTGATGGCTTCGGTGGACAGGGGAAGGGCGATGGATGTCATCTACCTGGACTTCTGCAAAGCCTTTGACATGGTCCCTCACCACATCCTTCTCTCTAAATTGGAGAGGTGTGGATTTGAAGGATGGACTGTACGATGGATTAGGAATTGGCTGGCTGGACGCAGCCAAAGGGTTATGATTAATGGTTCCGTGTGGAGAACTGGTCCTGGGTGGAGGCTGGTCACGAGCGGTGTCCC
>NW_010110976.1:0-1077 GCF_000699245.1 Pterocles gutturalis
AAAAGAACAAACCTGGGAAAAAGACACTCCTGTATACTCCATCCCCTATGTTCTTTCCATAGCGTGTCCCCACTGCAGCCAAGAGGTGACAGAGCAGCAGTGCAGTGGCCTGGCGCACTGTCTTCCTGTACACCTACATCCTGACAAACAAATCCTGTGGACCTTGCTCTGCAAATTAGCTGTTTCAGTGAGTGGGGCTACTGGCAGGGAAATGAGAGCTACTGTGTCACTTAATAAGTCAGTGGGGCATTTCAGTGAAGCCAGAAACTACTCAGCAGTAGCAGCAGAGCACAACCAGAATTGATCCCACGGGGTAAACTTTGCCAGGTTTGCTTTTCTTTAGGCACTGCCTTCCTTCGGGCATGCTAGAGGGACACTAGGAATAAAACAGAGCTGTCTGCATTGTCCATTTCCAGTACAGTCTCTATGTTTTGTGCTTCTTTCCCACAGGGAGAAAGTCGCCAAACTCTTGAAGAAAGTGCTTCAAAAAGACCAAAGACTGCATCTGTTTGTTTTGGTGTTCCCTAGTTAATTAAAGTGGTAAACTCCTGGACTGCACTTTTTCTCCCTGAATTTTTATATAGATTTATTTGCACTTTATACAATTTCACCTAACAATTAAAAAATACCCAAACTTGTATACTCTGTTGTCTAATTTTTTTCTGGCGTTTCACTGAGGGATTAAATAGCTCCTGTACATGTGATAGAGAGACAGACAGACAAGTATCTTTCTGAACAGAAGCACAGATACCTAAGGAGTCTATGTGCATTTACTGCTGGAGTTACAAGCCCTGTTCCTGCCTTGCTTGCAGTTTCCATGTATGTCCTGGCCCTTCACAGTACCTACTACTTCCTCCTCAGAATCACAGTGTCCCTCCCATATGGCTCACACATAAAGGAGAAGGTCTCCATAGTGTTTCCTTCAGCATGGACTGGGTTGCTTTCCCAAAGGGACAGCTTTTCAACTTTGTGCCCTCCCTGACTTGCCAAAGAAGCAGGTTTAAGAAGTAGTGGACTAAGTTTCCCATTGCCCACTGTTATATTCAAGCCCCTCCCAGGTATTTTGAAATTTGAAAA